>NW_025778968.1:0-62240 GCF_021130785.1 Homalodisca vitripennis | reverse complement strand
AAAGGGGGATTTTATTTCTTTCTTTTTACTTCTAAATAGTCAAATTTATGTAGTTTTAATTTAGTATCTGAAAGTTAGTTATACACAAAAGCACTTTTCATCAACAATATGTTTGTTTAAAATTTAAATTAAAAATCCATTAATATTCTATTTGCTTAAATTGGCCCTACAATGCAAAAATTTCTATTTTGTTGTGTTTATATAAAACATTATCTAGTTTGGACAGGAAATTATATTTTTATTAAAAGATTTGTTACTGATGCTGAAATCAATACATGTACAAAATCGGCACTTAGATTTAAGTGATGATTTCCACTTGAGAAAAACAATAAAAATTTGTTAAATTGTACTAAAAAAGTAGCTAAAATTTGAAAAATATCAAAAACTCTTAAAATATAATCTGTTATGCCCATTATTGTAAAGATGTATCCATGGGATGAGACTTTAATGAAAACAATAATTTGTTTCTGAACGTTTCAAACTTATCGAGTTATTATATAAATACCTTAATTAATTTATAGATTATAATTTTTATATATTTGCTTACTCAATTTTTGTCTAAATTAAATTGTTTACTCATTAATTTATTAAACAGATTCAGACGATTCCATGGTAACCATATTTAAGAAGCTATGCTTCCGCTTAGCCGAGAGTCCATATGTATATTACTCGTATCGTCAGATCAGGATGGAAATATAATTCAGTCCAAATGTGCAGGTTACATTTATTAAAATTTTTATAATTTTGAATGTTTCATTAACCATTAACTGCTATAAATGGTACAATAATTAATATTTCGCACTCAACTAATTGGCTTGATTTAGCGACAAGTTTTTGCGTTTATATTAAGAAAACTCCATTATTGTAGTGGGTGTGTATTACAAACAGCTGTTTCTGATGTAGTTCATAGTGATGGGATCCTCAGAAGTTCAGTCAATCACAACTCCTGGAGAGAGATTATTTTAGGCGGCAGCGTCCAAAGTGTTTCTTGGCTTACAAAACAACTGTTAAATTTCCGTGTACGATTTCCTGAAACGAAGTTCCCGCACAAAACTGCTGAATTCAGTTGAGCATCTTAGTTTTAAAAGTTTTTTACAAATGTCTTTTATATAGCTACGGTGCCCTACGATATGCACGCACAGATAGGCATTAGTAGTTATAAAATGTAGGTTCTGGGACAGGACCTTTGACCCCTGTTATCTCTCTGCGGGGGGTCCTTATCAGTGATAACCTTTGACATTTCCGCATATTTTTAAGATAAGCACGTGCCAGATAACCTTGACCCCAATTAAAAAGCAATTGACCTCAATTAAATAACAATTAGATAAGCCCGCGAGGTCGCTACTAATGTTTACGTTTCGTTATCGGCACGCGCCGGTTCGTATCGCGAATTCTTCACCTCTAGGTCATGGACCTGATATCACTGTCAGGCGTCTGCCAAACCAGTCCATCAGGACCGATAAGGTTTTTTTTCTCTTTAAAAACTAGGTGATGAATAATATAATGCAACGTTATCCAAAAAAAAAAAAAAAAAAACAATTTCTTCTAACTATAGTACGATTGACTCGAGAAGTTGTTTCGAGTTATATTTTTCTGCTTAATATGCATTTTGTAAGAATATAAATGGATTGACTCGCTATTGATTTATTATTATTATTATGTGTGTTAATCCATGTCCGGTAACAATGCCATATGTAATCTTCCTTTATGTTTTGAGTGTTGTTGTACAGTCAACAAAATTTTCTCTTCCTTCACAACACTGGGGTAATGGAAGTACACTTGTAGCTCACGCAATATCAAACAGAACAAGGATAGATTTACATTACTCACCTAAATCTCCCCATCAAGCGTTGTTCACTTTGAAACTATTTCAATGTTAGTAGCCAAGAGACAACTAGTGGATCTGATGGAGAAGAATCGTTGTCATTTTTTAATGAAGAGACTATGAATGATGCACCGTCAGAACAAGGTGATGAAACGTTTTTATTTTGACGAAAACGACTCTACATTTAATGAAGACAACTATAGTGATTGACACGACCACACTTGAAATTTTAAATGAAACAAATGACTGTTGTCTGCAAGCTGATGATTGCGCATATGTTAAAGAATCTTTACAAAAAGACATTGAGGAATACATCGATAGAATAGGAACAGTTAAATAAATGAAATCTCAAGATTGAATACAACAATTCGTGTCCTAGAATATGATGCTGAATTAAGAAACAAGGAATTGTACGAAGTGAAGTCACCCAAATATAGAAGTCGAAGATGTTACTGTCGGAGAAGAAAAGGAATTTTAAGACGTGGTGTCTAAGTCTTAATAAAGTTAGAAGAGCAGAAATAATCAACAGTTCAGAAAGATTTACTAGAAAAACAATTTTATGTATATATGTTTAATATAAATATAAATTTTTACTGAGGTATTAATTTTATTTGTGTTAAACGTCCCAATAAAGACAGAACATGATTGGTATAATATTCATTATACTAAGCTTTGATATCAATTGACCTGACCTCTGATAAATGTTTTATCTAACAACCAATTTAATTTTAAATGAAGCGCTATTTGTCCTTTATTTACCCTTGTTTACTACATTTTGTCGACAAACGTGGTCACCTTAAACCTTTAGAATGTTTAAAACTGCAACTTTCTATCAACACGTGTTCGCCTTTAACCTCAAACGTCAGTTCTGGATGGGTATATAGCGTTCTCCTCTTCAGAGAGTTGATCAAGTTCAATTTTCGACTTCTACTCGTCCGCTTCTCACTTAACAAGTAAGTAGTAATCTTTCACTTTATAGTCAGTGTGATAGAAAATGGAAACCTTGCGGTGTTAACACAAGTTTTCTATTACACTTTAAAGAATTACAAGTCTGTAAATAATATACTTAGTGCTGTTGAGCAGAGAACGGAAACCTTGCGGTTGTTAACGTAAGTTCTCTGTTTAACAGTTGTTTTATGTTAAAAATATTAATAAAAATTCACTTTATAGTCAGTGTGATAGAAAATGGAAACCTTGCGGTGTTAACACAAGTTTTCTATTACACTTTAAAGAATTACAAATCTGTAAATAATATACTTAGTGCTGTTGAGCAGAGAACGGAAACCTTGCGGTGTTAACGTAAGTTCTCTGTTTAACAGTTGTTTTATTTTAAATATTGAAAAAAAACGTTAAAGATGTAAAATAACAATTGTTTTACAATCTTACGCTTTCTAAAAGTTTAAAAGATTAAAAATCAACTTTACTTAGAATAATATTTAGTGTAAGTAACACTTATTTGTTATTAATTATTTCTTTTTTTTTATTAGAGAAAAATGGATTCCGACAAATGGTGAAGCAGTCTATTGACGTCAGAGAACCACGTGATTTTACAGCTCATCACTAGAAGAAGAAGAAGAAGAAGAAGATGGAGTTCATAATAGATTTTCAAGGGTTTAAAAAATAGTAACAATGAATTTATAGTAAAAGAACTTGCTCTTATTTCAACTGATGCACAAATATATGAGCTCCATTTATTTCAGCCACCGTGTAATTTTCATGAACTCGCACCACAAATACAAAAAACAGGTGCTGTGGTTGGAGAGACAATACCATGGACTGTATTGGGGATCTGGTTTTACAGAGTATAATTCAATGAAAGATATATTTTCAAATGTTAAAATAAACGGAAAATGTGTATGTGAAGGGAAACGAAAAACAAAAGTTTATAACTAGTTTACTGTCAGATTTTTGTGTTAATGTTATTAATATAGAAGATCTCGGTTGTCCCAATTTGTCTATTTTGAGATCTCAATTTGTACAACCGAGTTCGATGAAAGAATGTAGTTTTAATCACAGTCCACACAATTGTGCTTATATTAATGTACATGTATTGTTGCAATGGTTTCAATGCACAAAAGCTTGTGGAGAAACAAATGGAAAATGTCAATTTAGCCTTTAAGGAGTGTTTTCAAAAAGGATACAAACATATGTCGGCTGGTATGGTCAAGTTTATCCCAAAACATTTTCATTGTAAATCATTCTGAGGATGTGGAAAATATATATGATAAACTACCCAGCAATTTGAAATGTGATATAGACATTGTCTTAAGCATGACATGTAAAGAACACTTCCCGCATAACGTTAAGAAAAGACATTGTACGTACTGTTTTAAATAAAGTTATGACATCATTATCTGTTCAAAGTTCATAGATAAACAAATGTATTTTTTAATAATTGTTCTTTTGTTAATAGTCCTTTAGTACGTGCGCTGTTCTAACAACAACAACAATGTCAGTAGATACCGTTAATGGGTGTTGTAACATTTTCAACTGTACTAAAAAGGACTTAACAAACTCTGGATTTTATCGGACAAAGTATTTTGAGAATGTTATTTGCTGCGGATGCGGATGGCAGTCAGACAGCACCAGACTAACTATTAGACATTTAAATTTCGTTCATAAAATCAACAATCCAGATTGTGACCTGAGTAAATTTATAAAGGAGGATTATAACAACTATTGCAAGTACAAAAGGTCTGTTGCTGAAACTGAGAAGGTTATGAAAGAGACTTTTATGATGTGGCCTAAATCATATCCTGCAATAGAAGAAATGGTGAGCACCGGGTTTTACTACATTGGAACTGGTGATTCGACTACCTGCGTTAGCTGCGGTGTTACTTTGGATCAGTGGAGTCCAGAAGACAATCCGCAAGAAGAACACAAGAGAGCATCACCTTTCTGTGAACTTGTCAAATAAAATACTATATCATGATATATTGTTGTTTTTATTTTTCACTACCAGAGTATAACTCATGATGAATACATTAGCTGTTAGAGCTGGTATTGCAAGAGAATTGCATAAACAAGCACGTAGGAATTTTCATACTCGTCATGTTGAACTTAAGGGTATTAATGATCTATATCAAGCAGATTTAGTGGAAATGATTCCATTTCAAAAAGAAAATAAGGGTTTTAAATATATAATGACAATTATTAATTGTTTCAGTAAATTTGCAATTGCTATACCGTTGAAGTCTAAAAGTGGGCTTGAAATTGAGAAAGTTCTAAAACCAATATTATTAAAATATCCTATGAAACATTTTCAGACTGACCAGGGAAACTGAATGGTTCAATTCTAGAGTTAAATCGTTTACTAAATAAGTACAATATAAATCATTATCATACATTCTCAGATAAAAAAAGCGGTAATCGTTGAAAGGTTTAACCGCACACTGAAAAGTAAAATGTGGAGAGCGTTTAGTGAACAAGGTAGTTACCGCTGGCTCGGTTTATTACCAAAGCTTGTAAACGTAATATAACAATACTGTTCACAGAACTATAGGAGTCAAACCTGTTGATGTAACAAATCTAAATGAGAGAGATATTTTATTAAGGATTGTTAAAACCCGTAAAACTCCTCAGTTAAAACAAAGATTCAAAGTTGGTGATCCAGTTAGAGTAAGCAAAAAATCTAAAGTGTTTACTAAAGGTTATTTTCCTCAATGGAGCAATGAAATATATACTGTATATAAAGTACAGTTAACGAAACCTATTACATATATATTAAGAGATGATAAAGGAAATGTCATTAAAGGAGGATTCTATCAAGAGGAACTAAGCAAAACCAATTACAAAGACACACGTATTTAGTAGAAAAGATTGTTAGGAAAAAAAGGTGATAAAGTTTTAGTGCGTTGGTTAGGATTTGATAAATCACATGACAGTTGGATTGATAAAGTAGATCTTCTATAATGAAGTTTGAAAAACAAAAAAATAATTTTTCTGTTATAAATTTAGATATGATAATAAAGGAGAAGAATTCAGAATACAAAAAACATCATGGTAAATTATTTACCTAATTCTATAAGATGTATAATTTGCGGTCCTTCCAACTGCGGAAAAAACGAACTTAATGTTAAATTTATTATTTTCTCCGCAAGGTCTGTTTTTTGAGAATATTTTATATATTCTCGAAATCATTGTATCAATCAAAGTATGAGTTTTTGGAATGTGTGTTAAAAAAACTTCCTGAGATTGGATACTTTTCGTTTTCAGACAACGATGAAGTCCCACACCCAAGTGAAGTGAAACCGAATTCCATAATGATTTTTGATGATGTAGCTTGTGGTAAACAAACTAATATAAAAAATTACTTCTCCATGGGAAGACATAATGATGTTGACACGTTTTATATTTGTCAAACGTACAGTTACATTCCAAAACAGTTGGTACGTGATAATGCTAATTTTATAGTTGTTTTCAAACAAGATGATCGTAACTTGCAACATATCTACCATGATCATGTAAACCCTGACATGAGTTTCGATACATTTAAAACTATTTGCTTTAGGGTATGGGATCAAGGAAACAATAAATTTATTGTTATCGATAGAGAAAGTCAAGTTAATAAAGGACGTTATCGATCAGGATTTGATACGTTTGTAACACTATAAAGGGAGAGGTTACAAATCGTTTTGCATTTCATTTACTCCTTCAGTCGATGTTTGACGATCAAGGAGTAAAGATGGAGAGTAAAGCAGCAGAGGACGATCAATGCGAACCAATTGAGAATGAAAAAATTAACAAAACAAAAGAAGATATTATCAAAGAAATTACAGAACTCCGGAAAAATATAAAACGAAAACATAGAACACTTAAACGTGACCTTATAGAAACTGAAGATATGTGGAAAAACAAATTAAAACCAATATCAGAACCCTTACAAAAACTAGTTGAGGAGGGTGAACAGCTTCAACAACAACAACAACAACAACAACAAGAAGTTAAGAAAGAACTTAAGAGGAAAAGTTTAGAAGACCATGAAAAAACACCTGCGAAACGTTACTTACCTCAACATCCTCAAGGAGTTAAGAGAAAGCCTCGCCTAAATCTTCCAACTCAACCTGATTATGAGAGTGATTATGAATATGATGATGGTAATAGTGAAGAGCTTCCTTCTGCAAAACGATTAGCAAGTCATGATTCTTATATGGAAACTGAATTTAACAAATGATAATAACGATATTGAAATGAATACACCACCGCCGCCAAAGCAATTTGACGAGGAAATGGTATACGAGTCAACAACTGGACAGGAATTATTAAAAACACCCCAAGGAAAAAAACTTGCAAAGGAATTTGTAGAACGTGAGTTTAAGGGAAAATTGCTAGAGATTATTTTCTAAAACTTATACAAGGAGGTAAAACTCTAGACCATAATTATGGTATTCGAATCGATGGTGATTCTTGGATGATAGGAGACAAACGAATAGATATTCATGTTGATGATATTTTAATAGATGGAAAAAGATATAAAGGTACACCCGGTCTTTATGAATTAATAGTTATGAACATTCCAAACGATTATATTTATACTGAAGAGGATTTAAATGCATATGCTGACATTTTGAGAGAAACTAACGTTTATAGAGTGAATTATTCAGCAACAGGAAAAATTAGATCTAACAGAGGAAGTAAATATAAAAATATAATTGCTCCTCTGATTAATCGAGTACCAACACTTGAAGAGCATCACATGTCAACATATTCTGATTTGGTAAATAAAGAAGCTACCGGGAGCGGTATTAATTTAACAAACAACCGCACCTAATTATGTCTATTTTTGACGATCCAAATGAACTTGTAGATAGATTGAGGTTATTATTAGCATCTCAACAAGCAGGGAACACAGGTCATTCAAATGAAATCAACTCAATCATTGAAGAACTACTTGAATTAGAAACCTGTATTGTCAAAAAAACGTTGTAGTGAAAAAATAAAATAAAATATTGTTATCAAGTTGAATATTGTTCATTTTATTTCTATTCCTCACATGATATACATGTATCATGAGTGTTGATAAATTTGGTCACCATTCACGATCGACTAAGGTTCTTAGAGGTCCAAAAGGAGAAGGGTTCGAACTTACTACCGAAGGCAATTATGATATGCAAAATAAGAAACTGTGTAATGTCAGAGAACCTACCGAGAAGAACGATGTTGTAAATTTAAACTATATCAAAAACAATAGTCTGTTAAGGACCAAAGATGGGAGTTTGTTTAATGCAGAAAATCTAAAAATATCAAATGTTGGAAAACCTTCAAATTTACAAGATGTAGTTAACGTGCAATATTTAAAAGATTCCATCGAAGACTGTTTAAGGATTGAAAATGGAAAGTTTGATGCGAAAAATAAAGTTATATGCAGTGCTAGTGAACCGGTTTGAGGAGTATGACATTGTAAATTTAAAATACTTCAATAAACATGCTGTTAATGTGCAATATTTAAGAGATAACACATTAATACTTAATAAAACAACTAAAGAACTTGATGCAAAGAGTGCTACCATATCAAATCTGTCTAAACCTAAGTTTCTGTACGATGCTGTGAACAAATTATATTTTCTAGAAAATATTGCCGACATAACCTACGCAATTTATTATCAAATTCACAAAAGGAGTAAGAAAAAGATGACTAAATCCGAATGGATAAATAAAGTTATAAAATATAAAAAACATAAATTGGCTTGATCTTTTTTCAGTTAAAGTAGAGTCCCCAGTAAGTGAAGACGTCTCTTAGATGTATTTAAGTAATGGCTGTGCGAAACAACCGCTTCAGTGGTTATTGTGGCTCCGGACTGTTAAGTACAATTGGAAAAACTGCAAGTGCTATTATAAATCGAGGAATTGACATTTTACCTTTTGAATTACATTTACCTGGAGGTTATCAGTACTGCGGTCCTGGTACAGATTTACAAAAGAGATTAAGTAGAAACGATCCAGGAATTAACGGTTTAGACGCAGCTTGTAAGGAACATGATATAGCGTACTTAAAATATCAAGATACTAATTAACAGAGCATACGCTGACAGAATCTTAGCTGAAAAGGCTTGGAATAGATTTAAAGCATCAGATTCAAGTGTAGGTGAAAAAGCCGCAGCGTGGGCAGTTACAAATATTATGAAAGCGAAATCTAAATGAAGTGGTGGGTCAATAAGTAAGAAGAAGAAGAAAGCAGTACAGAAGAGGAAACAGATGAAAACAAATAAAAATATAAAAAACAATAAGAAAACAAAGACAAACAAGAACAAAACAAAGCAAATGAAAAAAACCTTAAAGGGAAAGGGGTTATATTTAAAACCGTATTCCGGATCAGGATTAAAAAAAAAAATATTCATCGAAAATAATAGATGAGCTTCCAAGTAAACCGCTATCACAGTTTTGACATTTTAAAATGTGCTAAGCTTCTAAAGTTACCATACTTTAGAGGAGTATTTATGAGAGACCTGTTACCGCCTAAAATTAACGATAATGAATCTGCAGTTGTTAATTTAGATAGTATAATTGGAAAAGGTACACATTGGGTATGTTATGTGAAACGTGGATATAACGTAGAATACTTTGACAGTTTTGGTAATTTAAGACCGCCGACCGAGTTAGAGGATTACTTTAACAGTGGACCCCATCACGTTACAATCAAATACAATTACTTTTCCGAGGCAGAAGGAAAATACTTTTAACTGCGGTCATTTGTGTTTAGACTTTTTGTTCGTGAAGAAATGATTTGTGTTACAGGAAGATCGTCTGATCTCAAGTGTACGTTGTTTCCTCCTTTAGATTTATCAAGATCTAATGACTGGGAAATGGGTTTTTTGGATTTAATGACTTACAATTCAATTCCCAATATTGAAGAAAATATCAATAACGTACTTTACATCGGCTCCAATACAATATCTCTTCCAACAGGATCTTATGAAATAGAAGACATTCATAAGTATATTAACAATAAATTGAAAGAAATAGATCCGACTACAACATTCAAGTTAAAAGCAAACAACAATACACTTAAAAGTGAAATATGGTGTTCTAAGAGAATAGACGTTTCGAAACCTCACAATTTAGGTTCGTTACTTGGGTTTATAGATAAAGATATCAAGATATTGGATGCAAATAAATGGCATGTATCATCAAGTCAAGTGGCCATTAACAAAGTTTGATATCATACGAATCACTTGTAATATTGTAGGAGGTTCATATAGAGACGGAATCGAAGGACACGTATTACATGAATTTTATCCAGTGGTTGGACCTGGATTTAAAATTGTTGAAAGACCTGAATCAGTACAATATCTTCCAATTTACAAACAAAATAATTTATCAGAATTTAACATAAAACTAGAAGATCAGAACGGAGATTTAATTAATTTCAGAGGTGAAAACATTAATTTACGCGTTCACATTAGAGAGAAAGCAGGAAAATAACTATGGGCTTGGTGTTTAACTCAACCTCTGCATCTTCTAAAAAAAAGTTAGTTAAAACCTTTCATACTACACCAAATGTCAGTATTCCTCGAACAGTGAAAGCCGTTAACATTGAGGAACCGCATATTTCTTAACTCACTAGGAATATTTAAATCACCTTTATCATCATGAACGGGATACTGGATATTGGTGAAAATGTAAATTTTGATGATTCAGTAATTAATATTGAATGCATTCTCACAATCCATACTCTTCGAATTCACTAAAGAATAGTGATGAAATTAGAATTCCAGTTCACCAACAAGATGTATACACATTACCAAGTCGAAGTTTCCTTCTGATTGAGGAAAAATTATAAAGGTTGCGGACAATTCTGATGATATATCTACGGAGTTGGTAAATAATGCTATGTCATTTTTGTTTGATGAAATACGATACGAACTGTGTGGTACAGAAATTGATAGAGTTAAAAATGTTGGTATTACGACTACAATGAAAAATATACTTACATCTCGCCCAAGTGATGTCAACTGGATGGAAAATGCTGGTTGGAAAATTACATCAGTAGAAAATTTAAGTGATAAAACTAACTTTTCTTTTTGTGTACCACTTAAATTGCTTCTTGGATTTGTAGAAGATTATAATCATATTTTATTAAATGTTAAACAGGAATTGGTACTTTTGAGAGCATCAAGTGATAAGAATGCCATCATTCAGAGTGGAGCTGCTTTACATGATTTTAAAATAAATTTGGCAAAAGTTATTTGGAAAGTACCTTACGTACAAGTTGAAGACAATATAAAATTATCTCTTTTAAAAGTTGTAGATAAAGATCAACCCATTTCTATTCCTTTTAGAAGATGGCAGTTAAACGAATATCCATTCTTTACCAGCCTCGCAGTTTCAAACATGGACAGTTTAAAACTAGTTCAGTTATGGGAAAAGCCACGCTACGTCATACTAGGTTTTCAAACAAATCGTAAAGATAACGCTGCTAAAAATGCATCTCATTTTGATTTGTGTCATCTAGAAAATGTGAAACTTTACCTCAACAGCAAGTACTATCCATATGATAACTTGAACAGCAACAAATCATTAATGTATGACTTGTATACAAGATTTCAATCTTCTTATTATTCAGGATGTGATGATCAACCTTGTCTCGATAAAACAACATATTTAGCTAAAACTCCTTTATTTGTTATTGACTGTTCTAAGCAAGTGGAAACGTTAAAATCAGGATCACTGGATATACGACTGGAAAGTCAAACGTCTGCTGCAATACCTGCTAATACGGCAGCCTACTGTTTGATCATTCATGATGCTTTAATTCAATATTTACCATTGTCTGGTATTGTTAAAAAAATTATGTAGATTTCTTTATTTATCAATAAAGGAACATGTTACTCTATTTCGATTTTTTCTTCTTTCCTTTTTCTAATCACCTTGAAAGAAACATACAAGCGTATGTCATATATGAAAAGGTTGTGAATTAAAAACAAAGTTTTTGATTAAAAAGCTGTTTATTCTCACAATAACAAGCACAAAATGACAAGTCAAGAACTTACAAGCTATAATGACCATATGCTAGGGTGTTGATGTTGTTTGGACAAACATATCTCTTATCATCCTTATTACTTAAAGCTAACTTGTTAATTACTACAGTTTTTACATTGTGCTTCTTTGATTGAAAAGTTCTTACATCTCTTCTCATATTTTCATTTTTAAACAAACAATCTAAATAGTTTTGAAAAAACTATAGTCTTATCCACTACAGCCTTTGAAATTCCTTTAGCTTTTTTCAATCTTAGATTATTGGATTCTTGTAAATAATCATCATTTGTTGTGCGGTAGGCATAAAGTTTAGGTCGTAAACCTACAAACTCTACAATTGGAATCCCTGTACATTCGTCTTTAAATTTGCCTAATGCTTTTTTGTTAGATGCATCAAAACACTTATGATCAAAAGGATAGTTGGATAAGTCGAGGTGTTTGCTTTAGAATAGGATTCTCAAAGTCTTCATACAAGTCCTCAGTAAATACTTCATACAAAAAAGAATCTGTATCAAGATATAAAATGTTGATTTGTTTTGTTACCATAAAAAGGTTTTACAATGTTGTAGTGAAAGTTGTACATGTGAAGTTTGGACAACTCCAAGACAGTGAATCCTACATAAATTGGTTTGTTAAAACAAATCTTATCTTTGGATAGCTCAATAGCTGCAATATTTTCACCATATATTATTCTATTCTTAAAATTAGGCTTTGAAACTAACTTATCTACTCTTTTGCTATTAGTAACTAGTTCTAAATCAATTCTTTTCCTAATGTTTTCAATTGTTTTTCCAAACATTGCATTGTTTAGTAATTTGTAAAATCCTTTCTCAAAATCGTTTTTTTGATTCTTTTCGTTTTTTAGTATTAAAATCTATGTAAGGTTTTAACCAACAACTCTGGGAAAACTTTAGAATTCTATGAATCTTTTTCAACACAAGACCGTTTTGCAAAGCTTGTTTTAAGTTTAAATAATGACAAACATATTTTTTTTATCCGTTAATGTTGTTAACAGCTTGATCTGTTTTGATCCTGGAGGACGTTTGTTTTCAGGGAGAAAAGGTAAATCATTATGTTCCTCATGAAGATGTTGTGGATAAGATAGATCACACTCTAGAATGTAACCATTTTCTCCTTCATCAGGCTTTGTCATAACATCAAAATGTTTTATCGCTCCCTTTTTTAACCATCTAAAGTTTTCTTTCGGTATTGGTTGAGACATTGAAAAACCATTCAAATTATTTTGCATCAATGTAAGTAAGAAAACTAACATCTTTACCAGCATCAAAAGATGATCCTAAATAACTATTGTTAGCTTTTGCATAGCGTTTAACACATTGGGTAATTCCTCCTCTTATCCCCTTTTCGATAAACATATACATATCATAATCATGAATCAGCTCAAGTTCAACTTTAGTATACTTTAGCATAGCATCAAAGGTAAGACTAGTAAGGTAAAATAATGTGCTGGATCTAATTCATAATTATTTATACAAACTAATCTAAAGTTTTCAAATACATCACAGAGTAACAACACATCGGTTTTTCAGATTACAAATCGCTATAATCACCGAGGGTTTGACAGTTAAATGTATTCCATACTTTTTCAGCATGTTCATAGTCCGTGTCCGATATTTCGCTTAAACCCATACTATTATAAAATTGCGCTTTAGCAGGGAGTTGAGTTACATCAAGTTTCTCCCAACTATCGGTAAACTCATAATGGATACACTCCTTTTCTCGTTACAAGACACAAGTCTTCATCACGAAAAAACATTTTTGTGTGAATAAATTGATCATTTTTCAAATTTTTTAACCAAAGAACTTAGACTACTTGCCATGAACCTAAAGCTATCTATGAACCTTAATTTAATACCGCTATCTGTGTGTTTTACATAAGAAATGTATTTCTCTTTGGTGTTAGGAACAACATCAACTTTATTTTGATCAAGTCCTAAATGTTTAATAATAAAATGGGTATCATAATTAGAACTACCGTGAATTATAACGGGAAGAGATTTTTGATCTTGTCTTTTTAAATTACAAGAACCGCATAACACTGCTCTGAATTTACCAGTTAAGTGACAATGGTCTCTACAAGGAGCATTAAGAGCCTCACTAAATTCTGTGTTACAACATTCACAGTGGGTGGCTGACTTAAATCTATCACTTTCTTCCCTAGTAAGAGGTAACATGGGTACGTTTACATTTAACAAATCACCAATCAGATTTGCTATAGATTTAATGTACTCTACAAATTTTTAAACCGACATTAGGACCTCGATAGAGATAGGGCTCATTAGGCAAACTGTTTACAATTTCTAGTGGTAACATATTTTCGTTGATAGCAAAATATGCACAGAAGCTCATTGGTTCATGTAATTTCTTTTACTGTTACATGTTGAGATTGTTTGTTACATTCTTCAGAGCTAGGTTTTTTTAGAATAGACTCAAAATCACAATAAACATACTATAGGTACTTTATACTTAAAATGAAAGTTATTAAGGGGAGGCGGTACCCCAGAAAAATATTTTTTTCACATTTTTTTTTATTTTTTTAAAATGTTAAGCGGCTTTTTCTGCACACAATGATATATAATACATGTATATTTGAAAATTGTAAACCTACAGAAAAAAAGTTTTAAAATATGCTTACATCATGTTTCAGGAAGAAATTTGTGACAGCGCTTGCGTTTATTCACACATGTACTATTATACATATGACCTTTTATTTTTGTGTGCTATAATTTGCTTTTGTTGTGTTGGCAGGCCTGAACTAACTTCTATTTCATCAGCTTTGAGTTCTGCTTCTGACTTTATACTGTTTGTTTATTGTTTTGCTTAGTGTTTTGGTGCTTTGTGAAGTGATATAGTGAGTGTTAGTTAGTAATTTATATTTATTATTGCTAACAAGATTGTTTATGTATAAATATGCCTCGTGTTAAAAGTAGTTATGCTAAACCCCGTAAAGGAGTTGGTGGTAGGAAAAGAAAACCAGCCAGTCCTAACCCTAATGAGATGTCAAAAGATGAGTCTACCCCTAGGCCTGAAATGTCAACACAATCTCAGTCAAGCTCTTCAAAGAAAATAAACATAGATAAGTATGAGATGTTTAATTGTGATGAAAACTATGACAATGAAATTATTAACATGCAAATTTTATCAGATCAACTTTTTAGTTCATCACTTTGTAAAAATTGCAAGAAAAGTGGTTTACAAGTGCGTGCTGCTCAACATTTTGGCCTGGCTTTTGAGATGGAGATTTATTGTTGCCATT
This sequence comes from Homalodisca vitripennis, assembly GCF_021130785.1. NCBI lineage: Eukaryota > Metazoa > Arthropoda > Insecta > Hemiptera > Cicadellidae > Homalodisca > Homalodisca vitripennis. Next base: position 47,163 of record NW_025778968.1, on the reverse strand, counting down.
GTAAATATGTACATAAATTTAATAGTTCTAGGAATATTAATTTAGAAAAAAAGACTCTATTTGATGTAAATATTAGACTAGTGTATGGACTGAGGTCTATCGGGAAAGGTATGGCTGCAGGCAAAATGTTATGTGGCGTAATGAATCTTCCGCAAACCTCCAACAAAACCGTTTCGATATAATAAATTTTTTAAAAGACAAGGCTAAACAGGTAATGGATGAATCCATGAAAACTGCTGTGGATGAGGCTGTTGAGGAAAATAAAACCTTAGGTAAGAACGAACGCGACTTAAAAGTAGGTATTGATGGCACTTGGCAACGGCGTGGCTTTAGCTCTCTAAACGGAATTGTTACTTGTACAAGTGTTGACACAGGAAAAGTTATGGACATAGAAGTGTTTATCTAAATTTTGTAATTGTTTGGACAAACAACAACATGAGGCTATTTGTTCGGCAAATTATCAAGGCTCGAGCGGAGGTATGGAGTCAGCTGGAGCCTTAGCTATTTTTCACCGATCAGTAAATAAGTATAATGTTAGGTACTTAGAGTATTTAGGTGATGGAGATACAAATAGTTTCAAAACTATTGCAGACAGTAAACCTTATGGTGAAGTGGAAATACAGAAACTGGAGTGTATAGGCCATATTCAAAAGAGAATGGGGTCTAGGCTAAGGAAACTAAAAAGAGACTCAAAAGGCGTAACACTTTCTGATGGCGGCAAACTAGGTGGAAAGAATAGACTAACAGATGGCATAATTGATCAATTGCAAACCTATTATGGAAATGCTATTAGGAAAAATACTGATAACCTACAGAACATGAAGGCAGCGGTTTGGGCCATATATTTTCATAAACTTTCGACGGACGACAATCCTCAGCATGGCCTTTGCCCGTCAGGAGAAAATACATGGTGTAAATACAACAAGGCAAAGCACACTAAAGAGCCATATTCTCATAAGAACAGCATTCCTTCAGCTATAATGTTAGCCTTGAAACCAATCTTTCAGGCTTTAGCAAATCCTGACCTTCTTCGAAAATGTTTACACGGTAAGACGCAGAATGTCAATGAAAGCATCAATAATGTCATCTGGTCTAGAGTGCCAAAAAAAGATTTTGTGACATTGAACACACTTGAGTTTGGTGCTTATGATGCTATTTCTACTTTTAATGATGGCAACATAGCAAAATGCAAAATGCTTAGAGCAGTAGGCATTGAACCTTGCAAGAGGACAATTGACGCAATGAAAAGTTTTGACTACGAGCGAGTGCGACGAGCAAATTGTGCGATAAGTGACTTTCAAAGACAAGCAAGGAGACAAACCAGGAATTTAAAAAGAAGGATTGAGGAGGATTTTGAAGAGGAGCCTGCATATGATCCAGGAATGCACTAATGCTACGGTAAATAAATTGCATGTTTTTTTCTATAATTTTGTTATTGTTTACTCTATTTGTGGCTGGGTATAAGTTCTATTTCATAATTTTCTCTGTTATTTCTCTTATAAATGTATTCTAAACTCAAAAATGTTTGAAATAATATAGCCTAATTAATTTTTTTTGTATTATCTTTCACTCCGTTATGACTATAGGCCTAACCCGCATCGCGTTACTTTTGATATACAAATTTTCCAATATAGATAATTCTAAATATTAAAAGCATATATAGCCTATTCTATTAATATAAAGATCACATTTAATTATAAAAACCAATTACATATCATATATAGGTAAAAATATTATATAACATAGCTAAATAGGTCATTATATTCGTTTTTTTGCGATTTCCCGCAAAATTTAACTTTTTTTACAGTTTTTGCACACAAAGGTACACGTTTCTCAGAAAACTACTTGGACAATCAACTTGAAACTTTTACACACATTTATATAGGTATTTTGGCACCTACTGAGTTTTTTTGAGATGCCTCCTATTATAATTAGGTACCTAAAAAAAATATTCTAAATTCCAAGTTTGATATTTCAATATGGGTTTGAAAAAAAAATCATAAAAAATTTATTTTTTAAGATACAAGCACCAAAAAACTCAGTAGTTGCTTAAATACCTATATATGTTGTATAAAAAAATTTAGGTTGATTGGTCCATTAGTTTCTGAGATAATGGTACCTATGTTAACATTACAAAGATAGGGGTACCGCCTCCCCTTAAAAGATAAATAAGTAGGATCATCCTCATTATCTGTAAGATGAGGCATAACAACCTTTACGGGTTTGTTAGGAACACAGTCTTTTCTATGTTTTTTTAACAGTTTTTTAGCACGTAAGCCTTGAAAATGTTTTAAACAACTTTTACAAAAAGCTGCCTTTACTTCATGTTTTGTCATTTGTACACGTACTAATCTAGAAAAATTATTAATATAACAATAGTGGCTTACTCCTACATTGTTAGAAAATAACAACAAATCTATGTGATCTTTCTTCTCAGTCTTAACCACTTTCAGAGGATACACCTCATTATTCTTGTTAAGTCCATATACGTTTTATACTAACAGTCGGATTGTTTTTTTCAAATTTACCGACTTGATTTAGAGGTGTTGGAAACTGAATACCGTTAAAATTAAATTTATGTTGTAAATCAAAGTATCTGTTGTTTACGCGCTCCCTGTGCACACCTTTAACATAATGACATAAAATTGCCCACTTAAAGCACTCGTTATCATGTAAGTTCATCGGATTGATTACTGCTTTTTTAAGCACTATTGCTGATGGTAAAGGTATGAAAGTACTACCTCTAAGCGGTTTGTACCTGCTGAATCGTACTAAAATCCCATCAATATGTAGAAGAGTCCACCCACTCCCTTTGCTTAACTGTTCACTCTCTTCTCTACAAATTTTTCTAAACATTTTTTGTACAACTCTGGAAATGGAAGTTTCTTCCAAAACCTTCTTGTTTCTGGTTTTGAATGCGCGAGGTGTTACCTCTTGGCTAAGAGGTTTTACATAAGTACACTCAAGCACAATATTAAACTTAATAGCATCACTTTCGGCTATGACCCTGTTAATTAAACGTTCGAGTTTATCCTCATGTTGTTGGAGAAAATCACAAATATTTAATAAATTCAAATCACTGTTTTTAAGGAAAAAAGTTTTAAGTATTCCCTTGAAAGCGGTTTTTATCTCGATAAACTCATCAACACGAGTAACAACTTCAAGACGTCCCCGCTTAGTCAATCTTGTAGGTAGAGCATCTACTTCCATAGCCTGTTCATCACCGGCTAAACTGGAGTGTGATCTCTTAGCCATTGTAAAATTTGAATGTAAACTAATCTGAAAAAAAAAAAAATAAAATTTCTAAAGTGGTTAAGATAGAAGAAAGAAATATCACTTAACTAACCCTATTTACATAATATGTTTACTTCTTTACTTTCTGATCAATCACCGTTAATTTTGTATTTTCAATGTTTTTAACCTTCTTACCAAAAATAGTTAAAATAGAAGACAGTTTTTTTTAGAGCTTCCTTTTCATCACCTTTAGTGGAATCAATCAAAAACAAGCCTTTTTTTGATACCATCTGCCAATACATGCTACTTGAACTGCAATACTTTAGGTCTTTTGTTTTAGTAATTTAGATTTTTATTAAATGCGTACCCTGCTCTCCTGGAGAAGTAAACCTTAATCTTTTCTTATTTTTTAAACATTGAAATTGTTGACTTAAGACTATTGGACCCTTCCCTTTCCTACTTCTAAAAAGACTATCAAAGTCTGATTCAGATTCCGTGTCTTCACTGCAAGAAGATGAGTCTGATGAAGACGATGAACTAGAAGAAGATGAAGAAGAAGAAGACGAGGAGGTTGAGGCTGATCGAGATTTCTTAAGTTTTTTAACAGATTTTTGTTTTAACTGTTTTGATCTACCTCTCTTGCTACTTTTCTTTTCTTCTTCTTCATTTTTAGATGAGCCCGAAAGAATATAATTTAAACATTGAATTACAGCATTAACTATTTCAGGTGTGTATTTTTTTCCCTTTCAACGGTTTTTTACTTAAAATTGGTTTAAAAAAAAGACATTACTTCATCGTATGTTTTAACTTCTGCAGTGAGCAACGGGACCTTTTCTTGACTAAGATCTACTGGGTTAATATGTACATTGGAATAAAAAACGTTCATAAGTTGTGTTAAGTCAAACACTAGGGCCATAGCGTCAAAGTTGTTTTTCAAAGTTTCGCATTTTTTTAGTCCGTTGACTGCCTTCTCCCACATATCCAAAGAATTTAACCCAATCGTATACAAATTTTGAATCAAAACTATCAAGCTGATCAACGCACCCTCTACTTTTGAAGAAGAAGAAGTGCTTTTCTTTGGTTGGTCAACCACGGCATCAGATCTCATGGATTCATTGTCAGAATCCACGGTTTCCACGACATGATGGGCTTGCTCCATTTTCTGCATTAAAAGAAAAAAAGAAAATTAGTTAACCTGTTAAACGCTTGCAAAAGTTAACAAAAATATAATATTTTATTTTAACTTAAATAAATCTTAAAAGTTTATAATTATTTTAATACTACACACCACTAGACCCAAACCCATGTGATCCTCTCACGGTCTCTCCCACGTCAGAAAGCTCACATAACTCAGGATACAGTATTAATTCACAAATCAGTTGTGCTATCCTGTCTCCTTTTTTAATAACAAAGTCTTGATTTGAATGATTAAATAGTACAACACCTACATTCCCCGTATAGTCCCCTGTCAACTACACCTGCTCCAACATCAATGAAATGATGTAGAGCCAAACCGGATCTAGGTGCTATTCTACCATAACAGTTTTCAGGTAGTTTAATTGCTATATCTGTCTTAATTAATTGTCTGCCAAATTTCTGTACTACATAATCATAGGCACTACATAAATCATAACCAGCAGCTGAAGGTGAGCTTCTATGTGGAGGAAAAGCGTTTTCAGTTAGACGCACGAACCCTAGTTGAGACTTCGACACTAAAAAATAATAAGTTTTACATTAATTAAAGCTGTTTATGATAATAATTGTGTATGTCTAGCTAAACAGAGAACTTACGTTAACACCGCAAGGTTTCCATTCTCTGCTCCATAAAACTAAGTACTTATTATTATTTTAAAAGTGCGATAGAAAACTTGTGTTAACACCGCAAGGTTTCCATTTTCTATCACACTGGTCTAAAATAAATTACTAATAACAGAGAACTTACGTTAACACCGCAAGGTTTCCATTCTCTGCTCCATAAAACTAAGTACTTATTATTATTTTAAAAGTGCGATAGAAAACTTGTGTTAACACCGCAAGGTTTCCATTTTCTATCACACTATTTTATAGTTGTACTTACTTGTTAAGTGAGAAGCGGACGAGTAGAAGTCGAAAATTGAACTTGATCAACTCTCTGAAGAGGAGAACGCTATATAACCCATCCAGAACTGACGTTTGAGGTTAAAGGCGAACACGTGTTGATAGAAATTTACAGTTTTAATCATTCTAAAGGTTTAAGGTGACCACGTGTCGACAAAATGTAGTAAACAAGGGTAAATAAAGGACAAGTAAAAATGTGATATTATCAGGAGAGCAGACGTTGCAAGCATGTTTCGGTGGATCAAACAATACCGCTTACTTTAAAATTAAATTGGTTGTTAGATAAAACATTTATCAGAGGTCAGGTCAATTGATATCAAAGCTTAGTATAATGAATATTATACCAATCATCATCTGAGCTGTTGAATCTTTCACACTTCTATCTTTATTGGGATGTTAACACAAATTAAAATTAATACCTCAGTAAAAAGTTATATTTATATTAAACATATATACATAAAATTGTTTTACTAGTAAATCTTCAACAATCCTTTTTTCTTTCTCTGCAATTTGAAGTTTACGAATGAATTGTACCAATCATCTTCTGAAACTCTCTTCTAACTTTATTAAGACATCAAAACAAAATTATAAAATTATTTTTTTTTTTTTTACTAGTAAATCTTTCACAAAATTTTTATTACTCTCAATTATAAGTTTTATGAAAAGTTGTAACCGGTCTCAAATCTTCATCCTTAGAGCTAGCTGCCACTACTTGAAACTTGAGAGTCTTGTACGCAGTTGTTTGTGTCCGTTGGACGTGAAACCTGTGCTTTGTAATATTTTGAATCACCCCACGTCCAAGTCGAAGATGAAACGAAAGAGCTCTGAATTCGTTTCACCTTCACGTCTCTCGTAGAATATTTGATACCTATTTCTCAAAACTCTTAAATTGTAAGCTTTTCTTTGTTCTTCTGACATTTTAATGTTTTTTTCTCCGCCAAAGTGGGATGAAAGTAAATAATAATATCAACTTCAATGACCTAGAGGTGAAGAATTCGCGATACGAACCGGCGCGTGCCGATAACGAAACGTAAACAATAGTAGCGACCTCGCGGGCTTATCTAATTGTTATTTAATTGAGGTCAATTGCTTTTTAATTGGGGTCAAGGTTATCTGGCACGTGCTTATCTTAAAATATGCGGAAATGTCAAAGGTTATCACTGATAAGGACCCCCGCAGAGAGATAACAGGGGTCAAAGGTCCTGTCCCAGAACCTACATTTTATAACTACTGGCATTGATTTCTGTAAATGTTATTTTACTGATATGTAACATTCATAATAAACATTAATTATAATAATTAAAACTTAAAACACGTGTTTGGTTAATATAAATTGAAACTTTATTTCAAAGTGCTTATATATTTATATAGTTTATATGATTCCAACACTTCGAAAGGGATAGTTGTTAAAATAATGAGGCACAACCAAATAAATGGATTATCTTTACAGACACTATAAGACTTACAATAAATGTTCAAAGAATTGTTTTTAATAGTAAATTAAAACTTCTTATCACATTATGCTATACGGAACAGTACAAATGGTAAATTTTGTTTAATGTTTCATAGAAAGTATTATTTAAAAGTTTCTATACCGTCAACATATTATATTGCACCTGGTTTACTATCTAGATTGGCAGAACATCAGTAAGTCCTACCCGCCTTTAGGGGCTGGATAAATATAACTGTTTGGCTGTTCTACTATAACTCGATAATAACCTGACTAATAATAAAATCATACGAACCTCCAAATCTACACAGGGAATATCGAGTTCGATGAAGATGCATAGACTTATTTTTTTGACACTATGTACATGTTCTACTACTAAAACTACCTACTATTACGAAGTACTGAAAGGGCGGTGTTTTTGTATTGGTTTTAGAATAAGAAATTTGTTGGATAAAAACTTACAAGTGTACATTTATTAATGACTTAATAATTCGAAATATTTTAAATAAATTATAAATTGTGAATGGATTTAGAATTTAGTTCTTTTATCATAGAAAACTGAATATGATTAATTCTTTTCTTTTTTCTACAATAGGTTCCACTCTTTATGCCTTTGGAAACCGTTAAACTCCTGGTAGAAGTATATTTATTTCGCTCTAAAACAAAACTGCTCACTTAGGTTTATTTATATTGTAATAAAATTCAATTGCACTTTTCACCATAAAAAATCAGCCAATTTACTATCACTATAATGTCTCTGAGAGTGGCAATCATGTATAAGGTTTAGCCTTTCACTTTTCAATGCGAGCGAGTATTAGAGAATGTCGCATCCGACAAGATAACACTCTAAAATGTTGTGTGTAAGGCTGGAACCAACAAAAAAAGCTCCGTCGTTCTTTTAGCCTCCAGGAAAACAATGGCCTTCCACCCACCATTATATGGGATTAACCTGTAAAATATTAAAATATTTCACATTTTTAGTTCCATATTTTTCGTTTTCTTAGTTAGCATAATTTTAATTTGGCAATATTTAACTATCTGTAGTCCTAAATATAACATATGTTGATACAGTACGAGTCTTAATGTTGCAATATTTGCTATGTCGCTCCGTTGCCTAATCAAACTATAAGAAGTTTTCAATCAATATTTTAATACTGCTTTTATCACAAGGTAGTAAAATTCAATACCCGTGCTGTTCAGTGAAGTTTAAACAATACATCTCAGGCCTAGATGTTGAAACAACTGTTTATTTGTATAAACCGAACTGTGCAATGTTATGTCTCGTACTATAGTCAACTTGGAAATAGTGTAGTAAGATTGAAATCCGTACAGAAAAAAATACCATATTATATATTTCGATGGGATTCTTGTAACATTGGTATAGCAGGCGAACATTTGAAAAAAATGAGTTCAGACTTATTTAATTCTAATCAAACTAAATTGTTTAAATGCTGGACCAATCTATTGAATTACCAAAAAAGTTATAAAATAACAAAAACGTTGCAATTTTATAATAATGTGAATAGGTTTCTGTTGTAGTACCACAAAAACAATTATCGGACAGTTTGTAACGTGGCTTGTTAATCCAGAAATGTCATTTTATAACTGCCATGTATTAATTTTCCAAATATTACATTGGCCAGACATAACTCAACTGCATATTAGAATGAAAAAAATCTAAAAGTTGATTAAAATCCTATTTTAGCTAATACAATAAAGCATAAAAATGCTATGAATGTTTTTTTAAACCTAATGCAAAATCCACACAAGATTAAAATTAAAAATTTAGAAATAACTCACGAGATGGATCTACAAATTGATCATCCTAATGGTCTAAATTTAAGATATGGTCAGTCATAGATAAAATAAAATTACCTATTCATATTTTTAATTTTATAAAATTATATAAGTAACATGCAAAACTAAATTTGTTATTAATTCTTTTTGCATAAGGCTTAATTATTTACTCTTTGTATCAGTTGTTATTTTATTTCTTGTGTTTTTTTTATAGTTTTGATACAACCTTTTTTTATCTCTAAAAAGTCTATTTAGCCGAAATATATAAAAGTTTCATATTTAATGTATTTTGTTTTCCTTGAAGATTTATGTATAGCTTTGATGACTAATTTCTCATAGCAAATATCAGTACTTTATTACGCTGAATTAAATATTGATTAGTCGTAATAAAGCAAGAAGACAAATTTCAATATTTTCATAACGGGTTTTAAATAAAATAAATTTTTATGTAAAATAATATTGAAATATTGTTTCTAATTGCAAAAATGATGAATATGTAAATTATGCTGCAATTTCTGGTCATAGATATGAGTATTTTTGCTTTTATAATTACATTTTTTTACTTTTGAAAACGCAAGGAGATTGAAATAAAAAAAATATTTATATAGATTTAATTCGAAGGTGTCACTAATTAAAAATTAACTGTAGGTAAAAAATAATAGTCACGTAACGAAAAGTGAATTAAAATGATGAATTTCACCTTTTTCACTATATATATATGTAATATGAAATATGCTTTCCTGCATGAATTATTTTTGCAATAATACATTTATAGTTATGATTTTTTTCCACTAATCTTACTATAAATATGTGTTGAAAAACTAGTAAATTTATAAAAAATAGTAGGATTCAAAATCGTTATTTATTTAACTATTCGTTCTCAACTTTCTATAGGATATTTTTTATAGAGTAGTTTACTTTAATCAGAGAATTCTAAATAAGTATGGTAACAATATTATTTTTAGATTTAGTTTATTCTGAATTTTGCCTACGTCACAAAATCGATAATTTAGAGGCTTATTGAAAATCAAATTCAAATAAAACTGTAATATAAAAATATTTTATAAATATAAATAAATACAAATTCCTTTTTATAAGTGGATTCTCAGTTAAAAACTCTTTGGATTTTCTAACCACTAAGATCATCCATAAAATAATCATAAATATTACTACTAAATAAAACAAAACCAAGCAATTAATATATAAAACTGTAAAAAAATATCTAAATTTAAATATATGCCAATATTATATTTGTGAATGAGATTGTGCACTCTACAGTAGGCCATCACTTTTCAGACTGTACTTTAATCAATTTGAGCTTAAATCAGGAAGCTGCACACTAGTTCAAACTGCGATGAATTCCATTATACAATGAAGAGCCAAAGTATGAAAAACTTTTTCTTTAGGATTAAGCCTTGAACGAAATAAAGGTTTCTCCCGTGGCGGATGTTACACAATGTGTTGTGTGTTTACTGCTGACAATGAGCGGAGATTTTGAAACCAGACGTATTAATGAGCTACGGTATGACTGTTGTGCAGTTCACATTACAGCTGCATCTAGCTTAGTGGTACTGCATAGGAAGTCGGAAATGATATCTTCTGTAGTATAACGAAAGCAGAACACTGTTTCTAAATGGATAGGAAGAAAAGCTTTTTTATTGCATAGAAATAAAAAAACTTGTGAAAAAACTATATTTTATGTTTTTTTCTCATCCATAAATTTCAGTTTTGTGATTTGTATACAAATAATACATGACAAGTCTTGTTTAATGAATCCTTCGCGAGGTGTTCAAACTGTAGTGTTTATTAATAATGGGCAATTTAATTGTGTAAAATGATCACATTGTGTCATGAGATACGAGATGAAAACGACAGAAAGTCTAAGCTAATGCAAAAGGCCAAGAGGAAAGTACGCTAGGCCAATAAACTATTAACAGCGCCTGATGAAGACTTATCCGGTTTAAAGTTGAACTTCGTCCTCGATGTCGATTTCCTTCCTCACATTTCGGAGCGAGATTTTGCACTAACTTTAAATCTTGAAAATATTACGTAATCATTACTCTTACTCGACATTTCCTTAATGCAGATTTACGAATATATTGTTTTAATTACAATTTTTGCACGTTTCTGAACAGTTATTATGTAAATAATTTCACTATTTCATACTTATACATTGTATTTTATGTTATTATTGTATATTTTGTATATATTTCACTAGCACATGAAATATAATGATAATAACCCTTGAAATAAGTACATACCAAAGTACGGTTACCGTTTTAGTACGAGATTTTGTTTGGGACAAGTATCGGTAGCATTACAGTGGTACAAACATATAATATTACGAATCATGGTCAGTGTTAATCGTAATGATAAGTGAACTGTAACTGTGTATAAAGAACTAGAACTACGCTACGCCACGTATTCTTGTTGGCTTTGTACGAATCACTAGCTCATGTTACACTCACTAGTCCTGCGGCAGAAAGGCAGAGAAGCAATCAGAAAGAAAAGAAACTTTCACGTCCATACATATAATAGAGAAAATCTTCCCGCCTACGGATTAATAGACCAATGTCATTCATATAAATCCCTCGGATAGGCATGTAACTTAATAAAACTAATTATTTTCTATGTAGAAATGAAGTCTCATGCAAAGTTTAAAGTCAAGTACAGTTCAAATCGTCCCAAAGATATCCTGCGGATATTTACACTATGAAAGGTATCAGCCACTTATACTCCATGAAAAACAATCTTACCTATGTGAAGACTATGGCACATGAAACATTTTAGTCAATATCTTAATTCTTTCTTGAAATATCCAGTAGAAAGCACAAAGGCATAGCAAAAAATGAGATCATACTGAGATATAGGCTTTCTTAATGCCCTTGGAGGAACATGCAACATTATTGGACTCTATTTTAAATACAAATTAATAGATACAATGGACTATCAGAGGACCTGTTGGAATGTAAAAAATTGTTATAAACTAATCCACCACGTTCCACATGTTAAAAGTCAAATGAATAATCTCAGTCTGTGGATAAATTTCATAATTGTATTCCGTTCTCGTTGTTTTACTGGTTAAGAATAAGAGTAATGTAAAAATTTTACTAACGCACGGCCTACTTCATCTTTAGGTGAAGTATACAAAATTACAAAAATACACAATTCTAAGTCACGCGGGAGGTCTGAGGTATTAGGCTTACGAAAAATAAAAAAACTATCGTCGATTTCCACAAATTCAGAATTCCGGAATCACAATAACAGACTTATTTTCAATAAATTACGCGTCTTTCACTAAGAATATTAATACTGTTCGACCATTGCAACAAGGAAACATGCAATATAGCGTTAAAAAAGCAATTTATTCCAACCAGAGATAATTCTTTACTAGCTAAACCTGATATAAGGGCCTATAGAAATATAGTTTAACTTTTGAACCTCTTAGCAATAACCGCTATATACCCTAAAAATGTCTAATTGTAATTCTAAACTATCATAGGACTTCATATTATTAGATTATAAATAATCTCGATAGGATTACTAAGGATTCAATTTCTTCAATCTGGCCTAATATAGTTTAGTGATGTTGAAAGTTTTACAGCCGTCCATTCAAAAATAAAAGAAATATTTTCGAAAAAGTATATAATTTATTGGTGTTCGTAAAAAAACTGTTTTACCTTCAAACTGAAGACCCCCAAAATATTGCCCAACTTAAATTCCAATGATTTTTGTAGTAAAATTATAAATAACTTCAATTGATCATCACCTATATCCAGAAGAACATAATTCAATTAAAAATTACAGGACTTAGACGTACCTGTCATTCAACAAGAAATTACCCACAAAACCTCGTGTAGCTGCAATTATTTCTATATTTGTAAACAATAATTCACATTTATTTTGTTTGAAGATGTATAATTAAATAAAACACATGTTTCAAGTTTAAACATAGTTGTTTCTTTTATTTTCATATATAGGAAGTTAATTTACTGATATACGTATCATATTATAGCTAGGTGTTACTCAACATGGACGGCTATGAACGCACAAATCAATATAATATGTCTAGCTTATATTGTTACATATAACACATATTATGTTTTAATACGTAACTTAATTGACGTGGCTCGTGTAACTAGTAGATCATTTTCTAAATTCAGCCTTCATGCCATTTTAGTACCCTGATGAAAAAATAATTAATAATGAAAGCTAAACGAATTCTAACAAACGATGGAGCCTGGGCGAGTGAGTACAGTTTGAACATATAAGCTGACTTTGAGATGAAGAAAAAACGTTAAACAGAAGGAGTAAACAAAGCCATCGCCTTCCGGTGTACAGATGTGTCACATGCAATTTAATGCAAAGATATTGATTTTCCTAGTCTTTCACCTTCTCTGGTATGTTCAGACTGATTTGCTCGGTGCACCTGTATTGTGTTGTCCTATAATTGGTGTCTCTCATTATAACTATGAGACTAAGGTATACTTTTATAGTTACTGCTTGTTGCTATACACTAAAAAATAAAATTTAAGTTAAAAATCTTCATAAATTTAATATATGAAAAAATCAGATACACGAGGATCTGGCAATAAATATACGGTATCTTAGAGAAATGAAGGTTTTTAACAAATAACGCTTGGGCCATATCCTAAATAACTGTTTCCGGTATATTTTATTTTTGCACCTTTTGATTAATATTTATATTGAATTTATATTAATTAATTTTTAACACAACCCTAGAGTAGTACACAATACACAAAGCAGTAACTACAACAGTATCACTATAAATATACGGTCTCTTAACGAAATGAGGCTTTTAGTTAATAACAACGTTTTCAGGAGTGGCAAAGATTTGCTCACGCTCGTCCCATTTCCTGAATTACAAATATTACTCTCGCCGTGGTTTCCACTATAATCAGCTAAAGTAGATTTTGTTGCTATTTTGCTCACCTTAGAGCTGTGTAATATGGCTGCATTAGCTATTAGTCAATCGAATAAGAGATTTAATTTGAGTGCGTTCGATAAATAACCAATTTCACTAAAAAAGAAAAATGAATATTTCGTTTATATTATAACAAAACGTAATACTACTAATTTAAAACTAATTATTTAATATTATTAGTTGATTTATGTATTTTAAGTACCATTGCAAAGTAAAACCTAGAAGGGTCTAAATATTTCTAATTTAGTGTTATCTTAAGAAAAATTTTTTTTGACAGAATATACTAGGCTGAGTTATCGCTCCAGAGCCATATTAGTTACTAATATTTCCATATATACATTGAAAACCAACTATACTAAAGCTTAAGAAAAAAAACAATAATGCTATGTATTCAAATCATAACATGTGAAGTAAAAAATAAAAAAATCCTATACAACAAAAGTAATATTATAAATGCGAAAAGTGAGTTTTTTGCTTGTTATGCTATCACGAGTAAACTATTCAACGGACTGTACTGAAATTTTAAATGGAATTTCTTAAGATCTCTGGTTATTATATATCCCTAATCTTATTTCAAAAGCCCTCCGGATGAAGACCCACTAGACAGTAAAGTTACGGACAACTCCCATCTTGGTATTTAACGTTGCATTTCATCAAACAAGTATTATTAATGCAAGAAAACTGTGTTAACATTGTATTACTAAATTGGGATAGTCTGAAAAGTGCATGTCTTTCTGTGTGTGTGTGTGTGTGTGTGTGTGTGTGTGTGTGTGTGTGTGTGCGCGTGCGCGTGCGTGTGCGTGTGTGTGTGTGTGTTTAGTTACATAGGCATGTGTATACATCACCTATAAAATTCTTTGACATTTATAATACAGTTGGCACATTTTAGGTTCGTTCAAGGGAAAAAACAGCCGGAGATAGGGAACTTCATTCAAAGTGGATTACAAGTGTACAGGTAGACGCTTAATGTCTATATTAGGCTTCTCAGTCTAACGCATATGTAAATGTACTCATATGTTTATGTACATGTAAATTTTGTTACAAAGAGTATATTGAAAAGTAAATCACTCTTTTAAGAATAAGATTAGCTAATCTTTGGCTTGAATTGCTCACAATACGTCTGTAAAACCAATATCTTAACATACGATTCGAAATAACCAAAATCGTTTCAAAACATGCTTCGACCTAAAATGAATCGTTTGAATATAATTCTCAACAAATAATAATAATAATTAGTATTTTTTAGGATTTATATTGTATTAGTTGCTCAAACATGGGCATTTAAGTTCTCATTTGGCGTGTATTTTTTAATATATATATATATATATATATATATATATATATATATATATATATATATATATATCGCAAAGTTACTTGTATATCGCTGTAGTAGTATAACAAATTTTTAGAGGCCAAAACTAGACAAACCGGTTAGTTCCTCGAACATAGGTATTTGATCTTGTTTTTGGGTTGGAATTATTAATCAAATTTACTTGAATATCACTACAGTTGAAAATCAAGTTGCCAATGGTCAGAATAGAACAAAAATTGGCAGTTACTTAAACATAGGTCTTTGATTTTGCCTTTGGGATACAATTATTAATCAAAGGTATTTTTTATACCGCTGTATATTAGAAACAAGTCTTCAGTGGCCAAAAATAGATAAAACTCTCAGTTCCACGATGTTGTACATTGAAATTTAATTTTGCCTTTGTAATGCAATTATTATAAAAATTAAATTATACTTTTATATCACTGTAGATGAAAAACATGTTATCAATGGCCGAAACTGTAATGTAATTACTAATCAAAGTTGTATAGTACTGAAAAAAGTTGTTAATTCAGAAACAAGTTGTCGACTGTTGGAGCTAAACAAACTTGTCAGATACTCCAACATAGACCTTTTATTTTGCCTTTGTGAAGTATTATTAATCATAGTTAATTGTATATTACTCTTGTTGATGAACAAGTTGTTACTTTCAAAAACCAAACGAATTTTCAGTTCTCAAAAAGGTTCTATGGGATGTAATTATTACGCAAATTTTATGGTTAGGTAAATAGAGATAGAAGTTGTCAATGGTCCTAAGCTATCGTTTTTGTCAATTGCTCATATATTCGCCATTAAATTTGTATCTGGAATTTTTATCAAACTTGCTTTTAAAACACTGAGTAAGGTTGTTATTGACAAACATGTTATCGATGGTTAAAATCCGACGACCTATCCGATGCTCACCCATGATTTTTTGACTTTGTCTTTAGGATTTATTTATCAACCAAACTCTATTTTGTAACACTTCCTTAAGTTATTTGTTATGAAATCAAGTTTTTTAAACACGAAAAGCAACTATTTATGGCGACTTTCATATTTTTATCTAAAATTAATCTCCAACTATTGTTAAACAAAAAAACTGTTCTTATAGCCATATAACATAAATGGTTATGATTTTTCAATGATTTATATTTGTATTGTCTGCAGGCTTTTTATGATGTCCTTGTTTTAGTTTCAAATAATCTAAATGAAGTACTGTATTTATATTATTCACTTTACTAAGTATATTTTCCAGTCTTCCTTTTCGGAATACTGAAAAATGTAAATAATTAGTTGGTTGTATTTTTAGTAAATCTTATGCTAATATAAAACATCAATGTACTTAGAAGGTATACCGATAACAATTATTTTTTTTATTTCTTATTTTAATATTCCATACTGTAAAAACCATCCAAAAACCATAACGAGTCAGGTATATAATAGATAATTGAACTCAAAAATCAACCATTATACGTGAAAATGTGTTTATAGTACTTTGTTATGGTCTAGGTGATGTTTTTATTTCAAACTACGAGTATAGTACTTTAGTACTTTATAACATTTTATCTAGCTTTAGTACGTATAATCTCCTAAAACTTCTTCCATAGACTCGATAATCTTTACCGATATCTTGTTCGTATTCCAATTCTTTCTAATACATTTTGATATATTCTTCAATATATTTTAGAAATCAAAAGTGATTTCAAAATGATGGGACTTCCTCCGATAACTAAATAAGACAAATTTGTGTTATTTTCCAAACTGTCCTCAAATAATGTTTAATTTGTTATACTACGTTACTTAGGCTTGGAGGTTTTCTAAGAAGATTTTAGTTTCCAAATGTGCTTGCTTTAAATTTTGCCCACAAAATTTTCATTTTTTCATTAACTTAATAATCCATATTATGCCGAAAGTCTAATTGCATTGTATAAGGTCACATCCTGCACAGATACAGTATTTAGCAAGCATACATTTTTCCTACTTTGGTATACATTAAAGTGACGGTTAGTCAACTAGAAGATGAGAGTAAAACTCCCTAATGGGTCTGTACATTTTTATGTTGTTAAATGAAAATGAAATATTGATGCAACAATAATATACATGTCTACCAAGTGGTTTTAAGTTAGTCACTCTAAGTGAAATACCCTACCATATCAGTCTTTAACCGAAATATAGAGGCTGATATCCACTTCTTTCTTAGGAAATATATTTCTATTGGTTTAAAAAAAAAAAAACAATGTTGTGTGCATAAGTCGAAATATGGGTCTCGGTAACAAGACTCCAACCATATTTCAATATCCTAGTTATACTCGTATATAGGGTGATCCATGTGTGAATAATGTCATTTAGGTATTGATAACGTTAACTTTGAAGGGGGAAGATTGGTAATGACAAAAAAACAGGAAGAGTTGAAGGTTAAAACTTGAAAAAGTTTAAATTGATTAGAAAGTGATATGCATATAACGTCTGCCATATTGGGCACTTATAGATGAGTAACAGTACATTTAAATAGTGTGAGATCTCTTTAAATAAACAAAGGTTAAGAATTACTAGGTATTTAAATTACAGTAATTTTTTGAATAAAATTACTTACATTCACGCATACAGGTTGAAACTAGTCTTACAAGAATTTCAATATTCAATACAAATCTGCTATGTTGCTTGATAAAAACAATTCGATATTTTATGCGCGTGCAGCAGGGACGGGCGAGCTAAATAATTTCCAAAAGATCGTCATTTGAAATTGTAAATATTAAAAGGAAGAAGGCTTCAACGAAGTATGTCGCTCGATGATTTCTTGTTAATATTATTCAGAAGTGATAATTCAAAGTATGAACTTACATCTGAGAGTCTTCTATTTTCTTATGTAACTTTAGCATTAAAGGTTCCAATATTTAAACTCTCAAATATGAACAAATTTATAAATTTTTCTAGATTATTTTTGTTCATATCTATTAAAAAACATTTAAGTACATAACTTTAATATTTTTAAATACAAAAAAACTAATGCAAAATTAATAAAACAATAAATAACTCAAAACTATATTTTAGTAAAATACAGCACTGAATATTGCAAATAAACAAAGCAACGCTCTTTGTCCCAGTTACTTTACACAACAGCATAAACCAGTAAAATGTTTGGTTTCTTTCCGCTAAACATATTTACCTTTTTTCCTTCCTCTCCAACTACGTCCTTTCCTCATCATCAGACCTATTGATCGCTAAAATCACAGTTCATCAAAATCCTACTGTTTCTATTATTTATATTTTAGGCATCTTCTAATGCAACAGCACTGATCAGTTAACGAGTTTATATTACTTAGTAGATCCGATGTCTGTAATTAAAAAAAATACATAGATTAATTTGCGTCGAAAAAATCCACCGTACTTATTATCCAAAACATATTTATGATAATAATTTGGGTTTTTATGGGCATATCACAGTTCTCTCTGAATATACTCAAAGTCATTTACAATGGCCTCTTTACTACAAGATTACAACAAAGCAAGTACGGTTTTTATAAATAACACAAGTTTACTATTTTAAAACATACTATCTATTTTCACTTAAACTTAGACGAGCAACCCATTCTTGGCCACCAAACTTAGATGATAGAAAAACACTTCATGCACACTGTAGTAATTCAAAATGTTAACACTACAAGTATATTTAAATAAAGTTTGTTGTCATAAAAACGTATATAACCAATCCTACCTACTCTTTTCCAACAAGCATTTATTATGACAAGAGTATATCTACCAACGTAAAAAAGTGTTAAATATTGAACCAAGTAAGTTTACATGAAGCCTCCCTACAATATTTATTATACAGGTTGTTAAAAAGTCTCATACTATATTCATAATGACCGAAAGATTACAGTCAAAGCAATAAAACTTGGTACATCAATACTGTAACTATAAATCTACCTTATTGAAGTAACCAACACTGTTTGTCGTCAGGACAATGTCCCGAAAAGACTCAAAAAGAAATCCTGAATGGGAGCACAGGTCGAGCAGTGTATCATATTAAGGTCTTATTAATTGAGTTCAATACTACAAATCCGGCGTAGGAATAGGAAATTTAATTTGAATACTTATATATTATTTGATTTATATGTGTTTAGAGGTTAATTGGAATAGAGGAATTTGTACTCCTAACTTAGTTTTTTAATTTCATACCATTTAATTTTACATTATGATACGAATCTCGCGTTCACAATATACTAAAGTATAATTTAAACTATATACCTATATTTGAATGATGTACGTATTTAAACTAAAATAAATAAGAAAGCCCGACCAAACATAAATTATGAAAATATTCTAAATTTACACTATATCAAGCTTTCTCCCTGTTGCATACCTCATATCAGGTACAACATGTATAAACTTCATATTTCTGGTTCTCGTCAAATATAATAAATTTTTCGCGAAACTTATTATAGGCAATCCATTCTTGACCATCTACATTAAAATTAACCAAGAATCTATGTACATATTATAGAATGTGCATTGTTTAATAATGGCTTACATTAGCAACAATACTGCAAACTTCTCCGCATTAAATATAATCATGTAAATATTCTGGTCCTTATATATGATGTTCCAGTGTTATTATATTATACATTATTCATAGTACTCATTTATGCATTTAATTAATTTTTTTATTTTACTAAGTACATGATGAGACCAATGTGTAAACAAAACTTGAATTAATAAAGAAATAAATATGTGCAGCCAATTTAGACAGCTATTCCAAACTGTAGGATTAAAATTATAATTAAACACCCTCATCATCGTAGGGGAGTTCAAATACTATATGTATCAAGAAACAATATGCAATTTCCTTGTAATATGCCCACATGTTTCTTTTAAATTCAAAAAATTATTCTAAATTTGATTGTAAAGCAAATTTTTATGTATTTTAACCGTAGTCTTTATTTTTTATATTATCATAAACCTCTTTTTTACAATCCGAGGTAAAATAAACTGCTCCTGTGTGTATTTTACCATCATTTAAAAGGAATGAAAGATACTTAATAAGATGGCCGAGGTGGAGCATGATAAAACTTATTAGTTATTTAGAATTTCACTATAGCCTTGGATTTTCACATTCATTCATTTCGTTTTCTGCCTTACGTTTATTTTAGTTACTTTTTTAGTTAACTTGGCTAATATGACAATGTGCAGTTTTTGTATATATATATATATATAAGTAGATAGTAATATGGGGTTCCTGGCGCACTTTCGGAGCCGACCGAAAAAGCAATGTAAAATACTGTTCAATGTACCATAAAGGAAGCTGAGAAATAACACAGCAAATCTCAATGAAAAATTAACCGAATCTACAGTCGTTCGTCTCCAAAAGCGATCGGTACATTACTATCTACTCTGTGGAATGAAAAATTAACCAAATCTGAGCTTCTACTTTCTTAAGCTGTGCTTTGTAAAATGTTGTCAAATCTGCTACGAATAAAGGATTTATCTTAATAAAATTTAATCAATTTAAAACATTTTTACTAAAAACATACTGTACTTTAATAAAAAACTTTTCTACTAAATAAACAACATGAACTCACCAAGCTCTCTTCAGTTTCTTCTAGCATTTCAAAAACTTACAAAGAAAGACAATTTTAACGAGTTCAACGAATTACCAAAACATTTTAAAGAACAGTTGATACTTTCCTTAAATGATACAGAATTCAAAGAACTTGTAAAGTCTTTTGCAGAAAAAACGTCTAATGGAGTGTTTTACTATCGGCAAAAAACTAAAAAAGTAAGGGATTACATATTTAATATAATTACGAAAGATATTGAAAAGAAAGTAAAAAATAAACAAACAGAGAGTTTTCATCGTTTTTTTATGACATTTTTCCCATATTATACGTTCTTTCAAGATAATCAAGACTTAATTGATGAATTTCTTAGGAATTTTTGTGAGTATCAAGATTTATCAACACAATTCATTAAAGAGCATTATAGAATTTTTCTTATAGAATATAGCCACATTTTGTGTGAAACAAAAGGTATTACTGTAGATAATATTCCATGTGATTCCTATGAAGAAAGACACCAACTATGGTTATCAAAACAGTACTATGACGTGGGGAGGGGACTGCAAGTTTTAGAGTTAAGACTTTATTCTACAAAGTTAATTGTTATAATTTCTTTATCTTTTATAGTCTTCTTTCCAGTAACAATCAAGTGTAATTTTTCATTTTTGTTTAATTCTTTAATCTTTTTCTCATCCAAAACAGTCAAAAATCTGTTCGGCAAGTGTACTTTACAATCTTCCAACTCGGCAATTATTGTAAACCCGAATTTATCTTTCATTTTCTCCAAATTCAAGATTCTATGTTTCTTCCTTTCTTCCAATTCATTTAACTTCTTATACTCTTTAAACTTACATTCTCCAATATCATTTAACTCTTTCAAGAACTCCATTTAAATAGAAAAAATTCAAAGTCAAAAAGTGCAAAACCATTTCTCGGTCGACCTTTTCTCCTCCTCTGTCTCTTTCTCTCTCCCTCTCTTTTTATGCCTATGACACGATCACTTCTGCCGTTTATAGGCTAGGATCTATATTCAGGCTAGAGAGAGAGAGAAGAGCGAGATACGGATAGAGAAATGGTTCCGGAATACGATCTGAATACTTCTGAACTTGGTGTTTCTCCGCTATGGCCACTCGCATTGAAACAGTTCAGAAGTAAACTTCCTAACCGACCAAACCGAATTCGCGGACATATATACTCAGCAAACACAATACAACAGCCCATCGAGAAGTAAAAATTTAAGAAATTAATTTAAAATATAATTTGAAAATTACAAGTAACAAAATGTACGCATATTTAAAATAGGTAAAATTATCTAACATTTTGAAAAAGAAAATGTTATAATAGTAAACGGGAACACAATTTTTATTCTTAAAAGCAAATCTGCATTACCGACATTTTAGTTCCGAAAGATTGCGCTGTGTGTATCAATGACAGTCGAGGTGTGCTACTACAGACCGACCATCACGATAATCGCTTCGCCTGCGTCATATCCGTAGTGATATCACGCCGTGAGAGGCGCAATCGTTGGTTTACAAGCACCATTTAGTTAAATAAATTTTTCTATCTAAATGGAGCGCGATAAAATATCATGTCCGTTCTGCAAAATAGAAATTTTAAGAAAAAAACTATGATCGCCATTATAATTCTAAAAGTCATGAAAAAAACAAGCAAATTTACAATAATGAACTAAATTATTTAAGACAATGGGCTAGAGAAAATAAAATTGCCGATCACGAAAACATGTTTAATATTGAGAAATTACGTGAATTAAAGAGAAATTTCAAAGTTGAAAAGAAAAATCTCGACCTATTTAATGATGAAAAACTTCATTCAATAGCTGAAAAGTTGGCTATCGGTACTAACGATAAAACCAAGTCTGAAATGATCGAAGAAATTGATAAAACTCTTAAAGTAAAATCCGAAAATATCATTGATGTAGAAGTTTTATCCTCAATACACGGTCTTTTCAAGCAATACATTTTAACAAACTTGAACGACAATTCCATGTCAATTTACAAATATCTTTCAATTATGCGGTCAGAAATTAAAAGTTTAATCGAGAAATTTCAAGAAAATGTTAAAAATATGAAGGGCTATCTCTCTTTGGAATGTGAATACGAACGAACTTTAGTGAATGGTGAACCGCAAAACATGTCTAATGTATTTTACTATCAAAGCAGACGAAATCTTTGACGTAAACGACTTTATTACTAAGCAATTTAATAAATTAACACATCGAGAACAAACGAATAATCCAAATAAAGGTTCCGGATGGACATTTAAAAGTTGTAAACAACTAGTTTTGAGCCTTAACAAACACGAAATGATGAATGCAGGATCATACATCGATTTACCAAAGAATATCAAAGATAAAAAAAGCTTGTATAAATATAAAAAATAGAGATGATTTTTGCTTTATTTACTCAATAAGATGTGCTAGTGAAAAACCAGAAAGAGACTGTGAACGTGTAAAGCAATACGAAAAATTTGTGAATGACGAAATATTTTCAGGTTTTGAGTATCCAATGTCTCTGAAAGATATACAAATATTTGAAAAAACGAAGCTACAATTCCAAGTATAAGTATCCAACAATGTCTATCAATGTCTACAGTTTTGATGAAAATATTAACATTGTTCCGTTACAAATTTCTGAAAAATATGACGCTGAAACAAACATTGATTTATTGTATGTTAAACAAGATGATAAATCTCATTATGTTTTGATAACCGATTTAAATAAGCTTGTTTTCTTCGCAGTTGTCTAAACATAAAGAAAGAAAATTTTTGTGTAGAAGATGTTTAAGCCATTTTTACAAATCTGGAGATTTAACAGATCACTTAGAAATGTGTAAAAATCATGAAGTTTGTAAGCCAATTATGCCATTTCCAGGTCAAACAACTAAATTTACTAATTATCAAAAGAAATTTAACCATCCGTACGTAATTTATATGGACTTTGAGAGCATATTAGAAAAAATTCCGACATGCAAGAACAATCCACAAAGATCGACTACAACCAAGATTCAGAGGCACATTCCTTATGGTTTTACTCTATATTTAGTGTCGAATGTGACCAATCGCATGTACAAAACCGATATGTTATCGTGCCAAAAAATGAAGAAGATTTGAAAAACGTCCCGAAAAAATTGTTTGAAGAACTCAATAAATTATCGAAATACATAGCGAAAAAATATAATTCTAAGAACATGAAACCTATGAAATTGACAGAAGAAGAAGAAATTTCGTATCAAAATTCAAACGTTTGTCATATCTGTGAATGGTCTGCTTATGATGTTGGGTCAATTCAGTATGGTTTTACTCCTGATAGTTGGAAAGATAAGAGTTATAATAAAGTGAGAGATCATTGTCATTTAACCGGCAAGTTTCGAGGCGCAGCTCATGCATGTTGCAATCTAAATTTGAAATTTCCTCAGAATATTCCCGTTTTCTGCCACAATATGTCAAATTACGATACTCATTTGTACATAAAAGAATTGGCTAAACAATATGGAAATGTTGATTTGATTGCAAACACCGATGAAAAATATATAAATTATTCTGTAAATTCTGGATATGGCTATGAATTCGAAGGTGATAAGCCAAGAAAATTCATCAAGTTTTCGTTTGTAGACACGTTCAGATTCATGGCCTCGTCTATTGAAAAATTAGCGAAAAATTTAAAGAAAGAAGACTTCAAACATACAAATCATTTTATACAGGATGGACTGAATGAAATTATAGAAAGACAGCCAAATGACGAAGAAGAAATCTTTAAAATTCTATCTGGAAAAGGCATATTTCCTTACGAATTTATCGATAGTATTGAAAAACTTGATTACACAGAACAGCTGAAAATTCAAGATTTCTATTCACTTTTGACAGACGAGAGCATATCTGAGAAAGATTATCAACACTACTTGAGCGTTTGGAACAAATGAAAAGAGAAAAATCTTGGAAATTACTCTGATTTGTACAATATCCAAGATGTTTTATTGCTTGCTGATATATTCGAAAATTTCAGAAACATTTGCCTTAATTGTTATAAACTCGATCCGGCACACTATCTAACAGCTCCCAGTCTCGCATGGGACGCAATGTTAAAATTAACGAAAATTGAGCTTCAGCTGATAAACGATTACGATATGTATTTAATGATTGAAAAAGGTATTCGCGGAGGCATTTCTCAATGTATTAAACGATATGTTAAAGCAAATAACAAATATTTGAAAGATTTCGATAAGACAAAACCAGAAAGCTATCTGTTGTACGTCGATGCCAATAATCTTTATGGTTATGGTCTTATGCAAAATTTACCATATAACGAAATCAAGTGGATGAACCCGAAAACATATACAACAGCAGAATGGCAAGAAACAATTTTAGAACTCACTGGCGACGAAGATTATGGCTATATTCTCGAAGTCGATCTTTGGATGATATCCAACAAATTTACACGAACATCACAAGGATTTACCTCTTGCTCCGAACATTATAAAAACAAACTTTGCACAACTCTACTGGATAAAACTGAATACGTTGTTCATTCGAGAAATTTGAAGTTCTATTTGGAACAAGGTATGATTTTGAAACATGTGAATAGAGTTATTGCATTCGATCAGAAGCCTTTTATGAAAGAATACATTGATTTTAACACAAACATGAGAACCAAAGCTACAAGCGACTTTGAAAAGGACTTTTAAAAGCTGATGAACAACTCAGTTTTTGGAAAATCTATGGAAAATGTGAGAAACAGATGTGATATTAAGCTTGGAAATGAAGAATTTTCAATGAAACAAGCTAAGAAAACAAATTTCAAATGCTTTAACATCTTTGGACGACAACTGTATAGCGAGTCACATGTACAAACAAAAGGTTAAATTTAACAAAACCGATTTACATAGGATTTTCAGTTCTCGACCTCTCAAAATTGCTAATGTACGAGTTTTATTACAACAAATTAAAGAAGTTTGATCCAGATTTGAATCTGTGTTACATGGATACAGACAGTTATTTTCTAGAATTGAAACGAGATCCTTTTAAAATTATTAAAGAAAATATAGAAGACTTTGATACAAGTGATTATCCAAAAGATCATGAATGTTTCACTACTAAAAATAAGAAGGTAATAGGGAAATTCAAAGATGAGTTAAATAGCGAAGTTTTAGAAGAATTTTGTGGTTTAAGGTCTAAGATGTACTCGTACAAATATCTAGATAAAAACCCAGTTAGGTGTAAAGGAATTAAGAGAAGCGTTGTAAATAAAACAATAAATATCGAAAACTTGAAGAGATGTTTGTTCGAAGATAAAGAAGAATTTAGGGAGATGACAGTAATCAAAAGCTATAAACATGAGTTGTACACTGTTACCATAAACAAGCTGGCACTGAACGCTAAAGATGATAAGAGAATTGTCCTAGAAAATAAGATCGATACAGTACCGTATGGCTATAAAACAGATATATTAGACGAATTAAATAAACTTGGAAACTTTGACATGTAAATGGAAGATGATTTAATTCACTGTCACAAGTGTAAAAAGAAAACGAAAAATATAGATTCAAAAATCGTTCAAACTCAAAATGGATTGTATAGAATTGCTGCAAAATGTTCAAAATGTAAGACAAACAAGAGTAAGTTTATAAAGAATCCAAATCCAAAACCTGTTAAGCAAGAATTGAAGACTAAAGATGAGATAGAGATTGAAGCTCGAGAAATTCATGCACCAGTACGAAAAAAGTTTTAAAAAGAGAAAAATTATAACATTAGGAATTGACGATTTATGGGCAGCAGATTTAGTTATAATGTCTAACTATTCAGATCAAAATGATGGATTTAAGTATATGTTAAATGTTATTGATACTTTTCTCAAAATATGCTTGGTCAAGAGCTATCAAAAGAAAAAACGGCAAGGATATTTCAAAAGCTTTCGAAGATATAGTAAAAGACGCGATAAAGATCAATCACAAACCGCCAAATCTACTTCATACAGATAAGGGTTTAGAGTTTAAAAATAAAGAATTTAACGATGTTTTGAGGAAATTACAACATTAAGATTTATCATACTGAAAACGAAAGAGAAATCAAGTATTGTAGAGAGATATAACAGAACTCAAAATGAGAGAATGAAAGTAATTTTTGAGATTAATAAAAACTTTAAATGGATCGATATTCTTCAAAAAATCGTAAACAATTATAACGATACAGTTCACAGCACGATCAAAATGAAACCGAAAGACGTAGATAAAGATGCAGAAAAAAGAGTTATTAGAGTCGGTTTTTAAGTATGTTCCACCTGAAATTCACACGAAAACTAAATTTAAAGTCAATGATCATGTAAGAATTGTTAGTAAAAAACAAACATTTTCGAGCAAATATAAGAACAATTGGTCAAGAGAAATCTTTGTAATTTATCAAATTAATAACACAGATCCTGTAACTTATAGTATAAAAGATTTAAATAATGAAGAAATAACCGGAAAGTTTTATGAATATGAATTGAAGAAGTCAAAACTGTAATATAAATTTTCTATATATAAATGGCGCATCAAAAGAAATGTACAAAGTGCAAAGAATTTAAAGATTTAAATGAATTTTATAAAGATAAAAATAGGAAAGATGGAATGC
Source organism: Homalodisca vitripennis (assembly GCF_021130785.1). Classification (NCBI taxonomy): domain Eukaryota; kingdom Metazoa; phylum Arthropoda; class Insecta; order Hemiptera; family Cicadellidae; genus Homalodisca; species Homalodisca vitripennis. Next base: position 20,148 of record NW_025778968.1, on the reverse strand, counting down.
ATTATAATTGCAAAGATTGTGAAAGGGAATATCATAAAGAATTATATGATAAAATAGAAAAATTAACTTTGGAAGATAAAGAATGTCTTAAATGTAAAGAAACTAAAAAAATTTCAGAGTTTAATAGTGATCACTATAGTAGAGATAAGAAAGACTCATATTGTAAAGATTGTGTAAAGAAGAATCACCATAGATTATATTATGAAGATACTCAATGTGAATGTGGAAGAACTATAAAAATGGTTAAATAATTATCAAAAACATTTACAAACAAAATATCATAATTCAAGAGTTTAACATTTTCATCGTGTAATAATTTTTTCTATATAAATGGAGTGTCAAAAGAAATGTACAAAGTGTCAAGAAGAGAATAGAAAAGACTGTTATTGTAAGGAATTATACGTTAAAATGGACAAATTAACTTTAGAAGAAAAAAATTGTTACTTTTGTAAAGAAATTAAAAATATTTCTGAATTTAATAACTGGCAGTATAGTAAAGATAGAAAAGATGCTTTTTGCAAAGATTGTGCTAAAAAAAATTTCAGCGAAAGTTATAAAAACGAAATGCCTTGTGAATATGAAAAAAAAATTCTACGATGGTTACCTAGTTATGCTAAACATTTACAAACAAAATATAATAAATCGAGAGTTTTTAGTAAAATTTAGAAACATTTTCATCGTGTAATTTAGATATTCTATAAATCAGTCGAGATTCTGCCATATTTGTAGTAAAATGATTTCCGTTGTATAAAATATTCAAAGATTCTTTCATTTGGTTGTAGAGATTGATAGAATTTGGTTCGTCATCAATGAAACAAAATCTATAATTCAGGATAATTTATTTTTAGATGTTTTAATCGGTTTTGGTATTTCTCGTTTCTGAGCTCTGATAACGTAATAAGGCCATTCCCACATGTGATTCTTCTTAATTAACACAAAAACATGGTGTTTTTTCTTATCAAAATCTTTACATACCATATCTCTCTTCATTAATTCCATTCGCAATTCTTGATTCTCTATTTTCAATGATTTCATTTCATCTTTAATTTGTAACTTTTTTATTTCATCTTTTAACTGCTTATTTTCGTTTTCAAGTTTGTACTCGCCATATTTTCTAATACTCGGTTTAAAACTTCTTCTAAAACCCAATTTTGAAATAATTCTGCAATCTTCATTTTAGATTTCAGTATTAAAGAATATATGCCCGGTTCATTAATAAAAATAGTGTTTTTTTGAAAGTTTGAAGGTAAGAACGATTCGTTCCCCCCTTCTGAATCTATGTTATCGAAGCTTTTTTTATATTTTTCTTTAACGTGATCTCTAATCGCTTTCATCGTATTTTTAAATTCCAATATTTCTGCAATATCTTTTGCTTTAAACCAAAATTCATTATTATCATCGCCAATTGTTAAAGATATGTTTGTTTTCAAATCTAAGTTGATTATTGAGTAGGTCTACAACTGACTCCATTTAGATAGAAAAGAAATTTAACTAGTAGTTTTTATTTCGAGAATAAAGGCCAGATTCATTAACGAAAATAGTGTCAGGATGAAGATTTTGAAAGGGTCTATGGCATAGGACTCTTGTAATTTATATATTTAAAGGCGGGGGCGAATCACCCCTACCTTCAGAATGTATGTTTTCGAAGCTTTTTTTATATTTTTCTTTGACATGTTCTTTAATTGCTTTCTTCGTATCTTTATATTCTAAAATTTCTGCAACATCTTTTGCTTTGAACCAAATTTCGTTATTTTCGTCAACAATTGTAAAAATTTCTGTATTATTGAATTTGAGTTGATTATTTATTAGATCTACAACTGTCTCCATTTAGATAGAAACATTTTTATTTCGAGAATAAAGGCCAGATTCATTGATAAAAACGGTGTTTTTTTGAAAGTTTGAAGGTAAGAACGATTCGTTCCCCCCCCTTGATTCATCATTCTTTCGACAATCTTAAATATATTGTTGTTTTACTCTCATTATTTAATAAATTTCCCTCAAAGTCTTGTATAGTTAGAACGATTTTTTGAATTCTTTTAATATTTTTTCTAATTGGAATATAATCGATTTCATTCGGTTTTTCACTGATTTTTGATCCATAAGCAACATTTGGGAAAAAAGTGTACAAAAATTTCAGATTCTTTGTGTAAATGTTCGGTATGATTTTCAAAACTAGGTTCAACGAGATTGCAGTGCACTTCAATTACATCGAACGGTCTAAATTTTGGCGTTTTATTTCCTAAATATACCTGATTTGGCTCAATAGTTTCTTGAACAAACCCTAACAAATCTACAATAATTGCTGAAAACATTATTTCTTACTGGTGATTTTATTTGAATTTTATTAGAGAGATAATTTTTTTGCATTTCAAACTTGTTTTTCGTCAAAGTTTAAAGATTTATCTGATTGTTTGAATGTTTTCAGATAATTTTTAAGGGAATTTTTTATTTGATCGAAGGTATAATATCCTTTGTTTAAACCATAATATTTTGTTATGTTCTTCTCACTAAATCCTATACAATAAGGAGAACTTTCACTAATATTTATTACAAAATTGTCAGAATAAAAACCGCTTAAACCGATGAAATAATTTGATTCTTCCTCTAAATGAATAGGATGTTCCAAGTTTAAAACTAATTTAGAGCTTTCTGAAGTCAACTTGAACAGCTTCATTTTCGCAAGCGTTGCTTCAAGATGAAAATCTTCTATTTAAATGGAGAAATTTTTAAAGCAAAAAGATCAGATAAAACTTCAACGTTTGAAGAAAACAAGAAAGATCAACCAATCAGATTGTTAATTGTTGGTTCAAGTGGATGTGGAAAAACAACTTTATTATTGAATTTTATCTACAATAGGTTGATTCCTTATTCCAATTTGTATGTTTTTAGTAAATCTTTAGAACAAGACGCCTATAAAAAATTACAAGAAAGATTTGAAAATATTGAGAAGAACTTAAGCAAAGAAATATCACATTTTTACAATGCTTCTGAGGACATAGTTCCGTTAAGCGAATGTAAACCCAATTCGTTAATCGTTTTTGATGATTGTATTTTAGAAAATCAAGACGTTATTAAGGAATATTTCGTAATGTCTCGTCACAAAAACATATCTTGTATCTATCTTTCCCAATGCTTTTCAAAGGTTGATAAACAAGTTATAAGAAATAACCTGAATATGTTGTGTATTTTTAAGCAAGATGATCACTATTCGAGAAAGATTTATAACAATTATGTGGGATCTGATATGAGTTTTAACCACTTTAATGAATTATGTGATAAAATTTGGAAAGAAGACTATGGATTTTTTTAACTATTAATCTAACTTTGAAGCCTAAAAAATGGTAAATATCTGAATAAATTTTCTAATATAAATGCTGCTCAGTGGTCTGACAAATCTACTTGATAAAATATTTGTTACAATTATTTTTATATTATCTTTAATTTTTATTTACATTATGAAAATAACAGAAAAACGGTAAATCTGTTCACGTTCCACGTTCACGTTCCACGTTCACGTTCATGTTTCACGTTCATGTTTCACGTTCATGTTTCACGTTCGTGTTTACGTTTCACGTTCATGTTTTACGTTCGTGTTTACGTTTCACGTTCGTGTTTCACGTTCCACGTTCACGTTTTACGTTTCCGTGTTCACGTTTCGTGTTCACGTTTTACGTTCCGTGTTCACGTTTCGTGTTCACGTTTCCACGTTCCACGTTTACGTTTCAAAATTTTCCTAAATAAATGGCGAACGTAACTTCAGAAGAAGCGAAAAAACTTGATCAAATCGAAAAGAAATTAATCAAAGAATTTAAAGAACAGATTCGAATGGATGAAGAAGAACAAGAACTTATTCAAAAAATTAATCAACCTGTAACATCTGCAATAAAAAATGTTGAGGGCAAAATTGAAAATGTTTTAAGCGATAATCAAAATTTGATGAATTTGGTTCCAGTTGTACGACAATTTGCTGATATTTCGATACCAGAATCTGAGTTTGAATTGCCAAAATTACCATCTTCAACACCATTTAGACCTCGAATCATTGAAGACTCTACCATAGTTGAACCAATAAGTCCTGGAACAACGGATATAATAATTGGTGAAATTGGTAAAAAATTTCTTCCTAGAGCAAAGGATGATAAATTTGGTTTGTATTGGGACAGAAAAAAGAAAAGTTTTATGATTGGAAATTTGCCCGTGAATTTTGAACATAATGATATCATTATTAAAGATAAAATATATAAAGGAACTCAAGGTTTATGGAGATTATTAACAGGCACTGATGTTCCAAAAGATAATTTATATTCTGAAGAAGATTTGAAAAAGTATACAGAAATTTTATGGGAATCTGACTCAATTTACAAAAATAATGATCCATCAACTAAGAAACCAAAGTCAAGTAAAGGTAAAAAATATCTCAATTTGATTAAACCAATTTGGGAAAAACGAATCGAAGGATCAGGTGTAAGAAAATACAGTGATAATAAGATTGAATACAGATATATCGACGATTTGACAAAACTCGATGGAATTATAAATTATATTTATGCTCAAGAAAAGGCTGGAAACAAACAATTTTTTGAACGAAAAGAAAGCGATTAAAGATTTTATTTCGAACAAACTTGATGAAATGATTGAAAAAACCTGATGGAATTAAATATTTAAAACGAGTTTTGCCGGCAATAAGTTCATCTATGATTGAGGGTAGTGGACTTTTGAATGATTTTATCAACAATTTACCTTTTGAATTACACGTACCAACTTATCAGTATCTGGGGCCTGGCACAAAAACTCGAAAAAAGACTAAAAAGAGGAGATCCTGGTATAAATAAATTAGATCAAGCTGCTATAGAACACGATATTTTTTATGCAAAACATAGAGACACAAATTCCAGACATATCGCAGATAAAGTTTTGCAAGATAAGGCAATGGATAGATTTTTATCAAAAGATGCTAGTTTAGGTGAAAGATTTGTTGCGCTTCCAACAGCTGGAGCAATGTTTTTGAAGAGAAAACTAGGAATGGGAATCGAAGAGAACTTGAAATTTTAACTATATAAATGGAGGTGAACGTAAATTTCAGCAAAAATCAGAAAGAAAAAATAAAATCCGCTTTTAAGAAGAAAATACCCGTTAGTATTCAATTTAAAATAGATCAACTAAAAAATGGCGAAGATAAGATATTTTTAACAAATAGACAATACAATAAACTCGAAAAACATAAGAAAAAACAATAAAGGAACCAGAATAGAATTTTCTTATAATCAGTTGAAAGAACTTAAAAATGGTGGGACTTTTGAAAGATTTATTAGATTTTGGAGAAAATATTCCAGTTGTTAAAAATGTTGTTCCTTATGTTCGTAAAGCTGCTCCAATCGTTAAAAAGGATGTGATTCCTATTGTTTCGAAACATTTTAAATTGGTTAGATAAAGAGTTGGAAGATGTTACAGGATCTGGATTAGATGAAAAAACTTTGAATTACGTGAAATCAAACATCGGAAAAAAAAATTTGAACCCTTAACATTCGGAGAATTGGAAGAAATCTGCAAAAACATTAAACATTTTAGAGGAATTTTTATGCGCGATACATTACCTGAAAAAGTTAAGAAATTTGAATGTGGAATTGTGAATTTAGACTCGATTATGGGAAGTGGAACGCATTGGGTTTGTTATTATAAGAATGATAAGAATGCCTGTTATTTTGATTCGTATGGAAGAATTGAGGACAAACCGCCGATAGAATTGATCAAATATTTGAAAAAATCAAGCGTCTACTACAATGACTCTCAGATTCAAGACTATAACGATCCCCCAATTTGTGGACATTTGTGTATTTTTGTTTTGAATGAACTGAGTAATGGTAAAGATTTTAAAGAAGTTGTTAACAAATTATTGCTTAATAAATATGGATTCACAAAATATTTTGACGTATTTGGAACACAAATTATTCAAAATGTAGATAATAGTTTGAATTTTGATAGTTTGAGAAATGAGTTTGATAACAAGTTAGAAAATTTATAACAAAACCTTCCAGATTCAGATACGTTTGCTGTCGAGATTGAAGATTTTAAAGCAGAATATGATAACAAACTTGCAAATTTCATGAGTTCAAATGAAGTTGCTGATAAAATAAAAACATTGGAAAAAGAAGTTGATGATGGTGTAAAAAAATTATTTACCAATTTAATGTCTCATATCGAAAAAGCTGATAAAATTACTGAAGCGATCAAAGTTGAAAAGAATTATGTTAGTTTGGCTAATAAGAAAAGAATTGTCGGTGTTCGACCTGGTATTGACAAACATGATGTTGTTGTTAAAGAACAAATTTTAAAACCTCTAAAATTATCAGAAAACATCGATATTGTTGATTTACATGATCCGAATGTTAAAAATGCCTTAGATTTTAAAGGAAAAAGAATTAGCGGTGTTAGTAAAGGAATTAATCCATTTGATGTTGTTGTAATGATTCAATTAGAAGATCCTATTAAAATGTTTAATGAACTAAAACAAAATTATGAGAATCATAAACAGCATGTTAAAGATTTTACAAACAGAAGTCTATGAAAAACTTGATGAAAGAAGTAAAAGATCAGTAGACGATGTTGGTGAATTACTTGATAAAGTAAATAAACTAGAAGAAAACTTTAATACATATAAAAATAATGTTAATGAAACAGTTACAAAAATTCTGGAAAATTTTGATACACGTTTTCAATGAGAAAGTAACACATAATAATGAATTACTTAAAAGAATAGATGATCGATACTCTTTATATCTCGATAAAGTAAATAAACTAGAAGAAAACTTTAATAAATTTTAAAGAAGATGTTAATAAAACTTTTGAAAATATTGATAACAGATTTAATGGATTAGGCGGCTATGATGACTAATTTTCCTTATATAAATGGCGCTCATATATTGTGTGAGATGTAAAGAAAAAAACTGCAACAAATGATATAAAATACTATTGCAAACATCAATGGAGTTAAGAGAATTTCTGGAAAATGTGCTGAATGTAACGCAAAAAAAAGCCAATTTATAAAAACTTGATTTTGAAATTTTTTCCTAATAAATAGAGATGGCGGGACATTACAGTGCTTTCGATCTTTTTATCATGCAACACGAAAGAGATTTGAAAAAAGAAACATTGGGATGACATTTCTCAAAAATATGAATTATCCGAAGATATGATGAGATTATACGTAAACAAATTGAATTGGTATAACATTGCTAAATATCAAACTTTATCATCAGAGTTCATTCAAGAAAATATACATTATCAATTAAAAGATCATATGTCTGTTCTTTGTCTCTATCAACACTTGAGTATAAAGTTTTTTGATGAAAATAAAGATACAGTTGATTGGAACAATATTATAGATAGCGGTTACTATCCTGTGCAGATTTTATTGAAATATGTGACCGAGATCGCAAAATTTAAGGAAGAGAATCCTGAATATGACGAAGTAGATCATTAAAAATGACTCTAATCTTTTTAATTATTTTACTAAAATTTATATCTTTTCTTATAAAAACGTACATTAGATCGATGAAAAAATGATACACGATGTTTAAAATTTCTAAATTTTTCTCTTATTTAAATGGCGGACTACAGAAAATATGCTAGTGATATTGAAAGGGCGGAGTTTAAAAATTTCTATCCAATTAGTAAACAACATTTGAATGAACCGAATAAAAGAACTGAGTTTAATATTGATTTTGGAGATAACTTTTGCTCGTCTAACTTCCAGTTTTATATTTCTGGAACTTTAACAAAACAAGATGGTCAAGCATATCTTGGAACTGATAATGTTAGATTAATCGATAATTTTATACCGTTTTTATTTTCTAAGATTGAAGTAAGAAAACACAATAAATTGATAGAAGAAGTCGAAAACTGTGGCCAATTAAGCACAATTAAAGGAACTATTTCGTATTCAAAAAGTGATGTTATTTCTCAAACTTCTAATGGCTTTGAATCAGATTTTAAATTTGGTGTTTTTGAAGCAGCTGGAAATTTATCTCATTTTGGATTAGGATTTTTTGAAAATGTTACTATTCCGATCTATAAAGGAGGATTTTATCTAAGTTTTATAAGAGCAGAAGACGATGATGTGATTCTGAAGACTGCAACTGGAAATGTTATGCCTGTTGATGGAAAAATAACAATTACAGATTTTTTTATTAGAGTTCCAATGATTGATTATAAAACCACGAGTAAAATTAGGTTGATTGATGAAATTACAAAAAGTCAAAACATTATGTTTAATTTTCTAGATTGGCAATGTATTGAACAAAAAGGTATTTCCGGAACAACTTATTCGTTCGATATCACAAATATTTATAGAAATATCTTCAATCCCAAGTTCGTTATCATCGGTTTTCAAACAGATAGACAGAATAATCAAGAAAAAAATCCTTCAAAGTTCGATAGTTTGGATGTAAAAAATATCAGAGTAAAATTGAACGGTTCTTATTATCCAGATGAATTACAAAATTTAAACATTTCCGGAGGTCTTTTCAGAATCATGTATCAGATGTATCAAGATTTTAAGAAAGTTTACTGTAATAATAAGGAAATGTATTACAATCCTAAAGAATTTTTAGCGAATAGACCTATTTATGTCATTGATACAACAAAGAGTTTGACAAATATTTCTGGTTCAAAGAACGATATAATTATCAACATGGATTTTCAAAAAGCTGTTACAAACGCGATTTGTTATGTTGTTGTTGTCTCTGAGAAATTTTTAGCCTATGATGTGATTAAGAACGATATTAGAGAAATTCAGTAGTTAATGATGTTCATATTATTCTCTTTCATTCCTTCTAATATTTCAAAAATATACTCTTTCGCCACTGAAAAATCCCGATTTCTCCCGTAATAATCTTTATAATCGTACACATAATATCCTAAATAGTTGTACAATAGAATGAAATTATTTCTATTTATCTCTGTTGTAGAAATGTAAACACAAACATTTGCGTTGAAAAATTTATATCTCGGCAGACTTAGTTCCATAATCTCCATTTAAACAAAAAATCTTTCTGTTTAAATGGAAGAGTATAATGCCAACTGTTACAAGTGTTCTAATAGAGGAGAAATTATCGATAAAAGATATTTAGTTTGTAGAGGTTGTAATTTAATTTTGTACGAAAGACCTAAACCTAAGAAATTTCGAAATAAACTAACACATTTAAATAATCTGCTTATGAAATTACAATACGGAGACAAGAAGCAAACAAAATTTGTTACAGAATTTAGAAAACAGAATAAAAATTTTTACTTATCTCTTGGAAACCGTTGAAAAAATTATTTTCCTTTTCAAAGAATACATTAGGTTTGTAGGTATCGATACACACGTTTATTATGAAAAGATATTACCTGTATTTTTTTATTATCTAGATGTAGAATTTATTTATGATTTTGAACCAGAAATCCTCGATGATTTTATAGTACATTTGGAGAAATTAAACGAAGAAACCTCGTGAAAAGAATGCGGTTTTACTCACATTCTCCCCGACTTCTCGAGTGATTGTTAGCAAATTTCATTTTTTCCGTCTTTAAATTTTTTCTATTTAAATGGAGTTCTTGAAAGAGTTAAATGATATTGGAGAATGTAAGTTTAAAGAGTATAAGAAGTTAAATGAATTGGAAGAAAGGAAGAAACATAGAATCTTGAATTTGGAGAAAATGAAAGATAAATTCGGGTTTACAATAATTGCCGAGTTGGAAGATTGTAAAGTACACTTGCCGAACAGATTTTTGACTGTTTTGGATGAAAAAAAGATTAAAGAATTAAACAAAAATGAAAAATTACACTTGGTTGTTACTGGAAAGAAGACTATAAAAGATAAAGAAATTATAACAATTAACTTTGTAGAATAAAGTCTTAACTCTAAAACTTGCAGTCCCTCCCCACGTCATAGTACTGTTTTGATAACCATAGTTGGTGTCTTTCTTCATAGGAATCACATGGAATATTATCTACAGTAATACCTTTTGTTTCACACAAAATGTGGCTATATTCTATAAGAAAAATTCTATAATGCTCTTTAATGAATTGTGTTGATAAATCTTGATACTCACAACAATTCCTAAGAAATTCATCAATTAAGTCTTGATTATCTTGAAAGAACGTATAATATGGGAAAAATGTCATAAAAAACGATGAAAACTCTCTGTTTGTTTATTTTTTACTTTCTTTTCAATATCTTTCGTAATTATATTAAATATGTAATCCCTTACTTTTTTAGTTTTTGCCGATAGTAAAACACTCCATTAGACGTTTTTTCTGCAAAAGACTTTACAAGTTCTTTGAATTCTGTATCATTTAAGGAAAGTATCAACTGTTCTTTAAAATGTTTTGGTAATTCGTTGAACTCGTTAAAATTGTCTTTCTTTGTAAGTTTTTGAAATGCTAGAAACTGAAGAGAGCTTGGTGAGTTCATGTTGTTTATTTAGTAGAAAAGTTTTTTATTAAAGTACAGTATGTTTTTAGTAAAAATGTTTTAAATTGATTAAATTTTATTAAGATAAATCCTTTATTCGTAGCAGATTTGACAACATTTTACAAAGCACAGCTTAAGAAAGTAGAAGCTCAGATTTGGTTAATTTTTCATTCCACAGAGTAGATAGTAATGTACCGATCGCTTTTGGAGACGAAACGACTGTAGATTCGGTTAATTTTTCATTGAGATTTGCTGTGTTATTTCTCAGCTTCCTTTATGGTACATTGAACAGTATTTTACATTGCTTTTCGGTCGGCTCCGAAAGTGCGCCAGGAACCCCATATTACTATCTACTTATATATATATATATATATATATATATATATATATATATATATATATATATATATGATGCTAACCGTTATTCAATGGCTACATGATGGTCTTTCAGTTCCGATAAACAGTTTGAATCCACCTTAAACAAAAGCCTACTTTATATCTGGAACAATGCTCTTGTAGGTAGCATGTCAATTGACTGATTACTGATTACGAGTTTTAAACGAGATTTCTCTAGCGAAGAAGAGGGAAACTAGAGAATATAATGGAATAATACTTGTCCTGTATTTTAAAGATTAAAAATATATTCATCAATCAGAACGATAATGGACAAACAAAAAATCTGGTTTTAAATGTAATAATTTTTGTGTTTGCTAACTTGAACAATAAAGTATATATATATAGAGCAAAAACTAGATAAAATATTATCTTATCGAATGTTGTGTTTTTATCGTAATGATCCTGCATGGCAGTTAATCAGCTCACAAGCCAATATTTGATAAAACGAGGCGTAATGACAAATGGCAAAGCGGTACAACCGCTGCTTAGACTTTACCGGACAAACACGATTAGGCGATAAATCTCCCTTATCGCACACTCTTTCGTGGACCGCTTTGAGCAATAGTTTGCCAGATTAATTCCATGATTCCAGTGTAACCATGATCATGATAAAAATTTAGTATCCTATCGTAAAAGCGTAAACCGGTAGTCTGAAAACAGTTCTAAGAGCAGAATTGCGTTAATGGATACTCTATAGACTGGGTCTGTAACACTGTCATATAATCTTTACTTCAAAAATAGGTCCACAGATAAGAATCGGTGCTATCATTGATTGGATGGATTGGATTTCTACGACCTACTGGTATATGTGCCAAAAGCATCTTTGCACTATAAAAACACACGTATTAGTTTTTCTTAACACCTTTAGAGAAACTCTTCCTAAGAAAAAAATGTTATTGCTAGCAGCGGCTTGTTTTTTTCTGTAGGTCAAACTAGGAGGGTAATTTAAGGTTTAATAAACATATGAAATGATATTTCTTTTCAAATTACATTTTATTTCAGGCTTCAAACACTTATAATTGATTTCCCGAAACATAAGTAATAATTATAACATTGTCGGCCAAATATACAGCGTGAGTTAAAAGTATGGGTTATACTCTGTTTAGTTTTTGATAGACAAAGTTGCAAAGATGGAATTCGGGACACCTTTCTAGGAAATACAACTGAACATTTTAGTCTCTGTTAAAACGTTGCCTATTTATTAATCTTACCTGATATTTTTTTAAATTTTACCAAATTCAAAACATGTATCATTAAATCGTAGAGTTTTCAGGTCACCACCGTCTGTTCTTAAAACTTTTGTAATACCTCGTAAGATTTTCAGTTGGTGGTTGCATCTTATTTAAAATAATATGCTACATTGTATTATAGTTGTGAATACGATAAGTACTTATACGAACTACTTAGTCCAGTCGTTATTAAACTTGTTACAGACAGGTACCTCATTTACGAACAATTCCATAAAATTTTCATATAATTTAATCATTAATTCTTAATTAATTTCAAAATGTTTTAAAGCTATACTAATGAAACGTTAGAAGTGAATGTGTTTACAAACATTATTTTGGATTAATTATATCTAAATCAAGTCTATGATTTTACATGAAAATGTATATGCATATGTTTATAACGATTTTCTCATCTAAGGTTTCGGGATTGTAGAGTTTTTAATTGTTTTAAAATTCTAACTATTACAATTACATTAAGAATTATTGCCCCAGCAATGTTGTACAAACTAAAAATATAAACTTATAATGCATCTTCAGTTTGATATTCCGATATGACGGCCGAATGGTAAATCTACTGACCTGAAGTGGTATTTCAAAAGAGAAACGCCTAACATTATGTTAGTAATCAAAATCTCCACAGAAAATAAAACGCACGTGTCCATAAAAGTTCCAACGTTCCGAAGGGTGTGGAATGTGCACGACAGTCGAGAGAAGTAAAAAACGTGTATAGCGTCCTTTTCCTCTTATAATAAACTAGACTGAGCATGTGGATGTTTACATAAGTATTAAAATAATTTTTGTATTTTGCAGTTTATACATTGCCCTGAATATTCTTGTTTCAATCACTATCAGAACAGAACTTAATTAACCCTACATCGGGGCGCTAAACGGAGTTTTCCTCCGTGTATTTTTTATTATTAAAAATAGTACTACTTTTCTGATGTTGGCAGTAGTTTCCCGCAGTGTACTTCACGAGCATCTTTCGGGGAAGCGAAACAATAGCCTCCCGCTTATCTTTGTCAAAATCTGTCAGTATGACGTCTACTTCCGTGCGAGACTGGACGATTCCTCCGTGAGCGCCCGATGTTGTGTTTGTAGTGCTTGGACGAAATATCCGTGAGCGCCTTATTGTGTTTAGTTTTTATGGAGTAATAATCCGCGTGCGCCTAAATGTGTGACCTGTGATGGTTTCTTTTTAAGTTTTACAATATATTTTATTTGAATTTTGTGAAATGGAGAATGAAGACGAGAGACTTGTCAGTACAGTACCCGTGTGCTAGGGAACATTTCAGTACTGTTTATGGAGTGAACATTGTCGTTATAATAACCAGAAGTAAAATGTTTTGATACTTTGTGTAGTATTAAAAAAAAATTTTTAGTAAAGAATAAATTTTTATTTCAGAGTAATAATTAACATTACATTGTATAATAACTCAAGAATTGAAGTAAGGTGTGTTTTTGTAAGAAGTTAAAAATTAAGTTAATTTCCATATATTATTACAGTAGGTTAAACATTTTTACAATTAATTACATTATTCCTTAAAATAAATCATGTTGTTACTATACAATAACATTTTTTAAGATTTTGAATTTTTTATTTGGAAAATTCATTACATAAGAGAGTAATTTTTATTTTATTTTATTTAACTTTTATTGTAATTAAATCCGTATGAGTATTTAAACAAATAAAAACAGTTTAAACGACTATGATATCCATTATTGGCTAACCTGGAGGAAACCTCCGTGAGCGCCTGATGGTGTTTCTAATTTTAAGCGCCTGATGGAGGGTTAATTTCACTTCCATCTAGAGTGTTGATAATAATATAGATAAGTTAGATATAGATTATCAAGAACTTGTAGTTATGGCTACAATTTTCAAACGGTTACTCTTTAGACTGGTTTTTTGTTTATTTTACCGAATACGCTGTGATTTTAAGCCTACATGTTTAGTAAAAGCTTTATGCACAGGTTTATACCTTTCCACACGATAAGAAGGCCACAAGTAGTGACATCCCTTGTGAGTTTCAATGGAAAAAAACGTGCCTTGTTTGTGCAGTGTCAAATTACGTCATAATAATGAACACGCACATTATTTAATAAGCTAAAGTTAGAAGGTTACTGGAAGCAGTTGATTTCTTGTAATTACTTTGATTTATATATGTGTATGTATATAGTATATAAAATAAACCAATGCATTAGAGTAACGAAGAGTTTGACAGAAAATAAAGAACATCTTATAAAACTGAAAATGATTTTTTTTATCAAAGGAATAAAATTTTTGGTCAGAATAATCATTTTTATTAAATGTGTAAGTTTCAGTTTTTGGCCTGATAAAAGATTCTTTGAATTATCTCAGTTGCAGTTTTGACTGTGTATCTATAAACTTAGTAGACTTTTACAATTTAAGGCTTTAATTTAAAAATAATTTAATTTATTAAGGCTTTTGATTGGAAATAAAAAAGGTGTTACAAAATTTAGTAATAGAATTTTCTTTCTATTTTTGCCATTTATATATTTGAAGCACACTTTAAAGTTAACTATAATTCTTACAAAGGTAAAGAATATAAAATAATATTTACATAACGATATCACATATACACAAAAGAAAAAAAAATTATGTTTAATTTTTGTGTCCAAGATCAAGCTGTACTCTCTAAAAAACAATGTTATTTTGCAGGTTTTGTTTTCCTTACTTATGATACAACCTACGTTATCGAACCGATTTACAGTTAATAATCCCAATTGTACAGAAAAATATAATAAAACATCTAAAGATATACAAAGTAATGCTAATCTCAAGATGATTGATCCAAATTTAGCCAATACTTTTAAAGCAATCGATTGCCAAACTCTCAAATCTTAAATATTAGAGACTTGCCTTAGCCCTAACTTCACCTGGTAAACTAAGATATCCTTCGTTAAACTTCGTCTACGAAGGTATACTTTATTCAAGAAATAACATTTCATTAATAATGTTATAATATCTTATAAATTTCAAAGTCAATAATATTAGATTATCATATTCTAATAATAATATCTAATTTATTAAAACTGTATTATAATATAATTTAGCTCGTATCCCCTATCCTATTTAGCTGCTATAATATAGTAATCAAGTAAGACATTTCTAATTAAATTATCTTATTCCACGAAACTCAACTATAGTTAAAAATACATTTTAATTAACAAACTCTAAATATTGTATGTAATAAATTAATCTAAAGTAAATTAATTACCTAAACAGAAATGGCCTGGTTACGCTGGTTCACCAGAAGAACTTCCGTTCGTTAAAAGGCACCGGAAGCCATAAGGCAACAGCCAAGCCTTGATTAAGGACATTCATCTTGTTACACAGTTTGTTCCCCTGAGACAAGCAACTTCTTTATACCAAAACGTTTTCGATGGAGGTTTGCGATACACAAGTTCATTGTTTGAAGGTTATTTTTGACGATAGAAGGATTATGAAGGAACAGGATTTTTCCGGACATTTGCCTTCGTTCAGTAAAACAAGAAATCAGTAACACTACGTTTCGAGATCTGCAATCTGATCTCTTCTTCAGGTAAAGAAACTAACCTAATACATAATTACAAACTAGGTTTAAAATAAACAAATCATACCAAAGCGTTGTAGAAACGCTTAAGTCAAGAATCACAACCACCATGTTGTTTGCCAACTTCACTAACTCTAAAAACATGCACTTAATAAAAAACTATACTCAACACTAATCATGAAATCTGAACTACAGAATACAGGAAACAAACATGGTGCTTGGGATTCCTGACTTAGGAGTGCCTCTACGCTTTGGTTATGATTTGTTTATTTTAACTTAGTTTGTAATTTATGTATGAGATTAGTTCTTTACCTGAAGAAGCGATCAGATTGCAGATCTCCAAACGTAGTGTTACTAATTTTCTTGTTTCACTGAACGATGGCAAATGTTCGGAAAAAATCCTGTTTCCTTCACACAAGTTGATTTACCTAACATGTACAAAATATAAATTACTAAGCTGTTCATGTCCCACCGTGAGTCGTGCTGGAAGTGCAGATTAAAAATACATTATACTTAACTTATTTTAATATTTCAATGTCTTTTCTATGTTCTTAACATCTTCTTCCAATTAAATTATTCTCTATTTATAAGGTAATAAAATTAACTTATCTTGAATACTTACCATTACTCTACTCGGTAGAGTTAAGTTGAAGACGCAAAATTTAAGTTTAGAAAATATTTTATGTCAAATTCATATCTATTGAAGATACAAATACAGAAGAAATTAATTACCTTTTATCACTGTAAATGATACTTAGGTATTCAAAGTTCAAAGATAATTTTGAAATTTTATTATACAACAGCTGAAGGTAAAACCTTGAAAATTTGCGAAATGTACTTGAATTATTATTCGGATAGAATATGTTGTTGACAATGTATTACTTACTTAATATTTTTATTAAATGTAATTTTAGGGCAATTAATTTTTTTAAGATTTTTTTCTTAAGCAATTATTTCGTTTTTTATAAAAATATATAATTTCCTGAATGTGGTCTCATTTACTCCATACGGACACAGTATAATGTGTTCTCCGTGGCTCTCAAACACTAATTAAATTTTTGAACAGTCGTAAATACTGTATTTATATGATTTTACTACGTTACCACCCCCCTTTATCGTTAATTTGATTGAGGAAAATAGGCTATATTTTATACGGTCTTCATTTTTGATTTGAATCTAATTGCAAATACATTTCAAAGCGTAACTTTGATAATGTGTTGTTTGTAGAGTATTTACTTTTATGTACGCTCATATGTAAAGCTTTTCAGTAGAACCTTGTGGGTTAGTTCCTTCTATGTACTCCTGGTACATTTGTGTGGCATGTAAAAATAAGATTGATATAAACATTATATAACTTTTACATACAATACCGTACCGCATTGTGTATTTTATTAAAAATAATAATAATCTAAAAATTCTATTTATGAAATTAATTTTAACAAAATAAAAAAGTTTGATGGGAGGTTTATTCGACGCGGATGTTGAATTTAACTGCACTTCACCCTCTGACCAGTGCTTCGTCTCAAATTTTACATCGCCACACACCTGATTCCCATTATCTGGAATCCCAGGTTCCTACGAAGCAGATAAGTTTTATACACTGAGATGCTGCTGGGTACAGTAGGCAGATTTGAGACTCTCCAATTTCAGACGATGAATTGTGAGGAGTGTGAAGTGGAGCTAAATTCAATATTCATAATCAATAAATGTATAAGGATAAAATACCCTGTAATATTTGAAGTGTTTTAATAGGACTGTGATAAAAATTTTAATTCTTTCTTCCATGACCTTGTAATTCTTTGTCCGAAAACCTCAAACACGCTGGAAGGCATTAAGAGATACCTAGACGTGTACAGAAGGGCAAAAGACAGGGTTATCATTGATTAGAAACATTGAGATCCATTCAAATGAAGCATGTTGACTTGGAGGTAATTATTCTGCAGCCAATACTGGTTTTTAATTTTACTAATACTGGATATTTAAAATATATTAATTTCATTTTATTTCAAATACGTTGTGTTTTATTTGAACTGTAATGCAATATACTAATAAAGTTTTTTTATTCTTCAAAATTCCTTTCAGTTAAACTAATGCTACGTTTTCCTGTGAATCAAAATTATTACAGAAATTCTAGGCATCTATGACGGTGAGTTTTAAGAAAAATATCCATGTGTGTTTACAAAATCTCTCCTAGAACACAGTGTATCACTTAAAAATAGTTGAGAAAGCTCATTCATACATTTCTAAAGAAAACTATTCCTCCTATTTATGTATAATATTTCCACAGGCAACACGCCTCTTCATATATATATATATATATATATATATATATATATATATATATATATATATATATATATAGTTATATATCTGAAGCTCTGATTTAATTACTGCAAAATCCACAAACGGGTTATCTGCTATAATGAACGGAACTGATATGATTATATTCAATGAACATTATAATGCAACATTGAAGCTTCTCTTTGGTGCAACAGGGACTAATATACCAGTGACATATATAACAGTGATTACTGTAACATTGATTAGTGTAAAACTAAGGATTTAATTAGATACTATTAAGTATTGTTTTATTATTTTTAGTATCAAAATAATTGTACTTTGCAATTAACTACTAATAATCTAAAATATAAAGTATTATGTTTACAATAAAAATATATTTTTAAGTTGATAATGGCTTTGTAATAAAAAGTTTGAGCTATCCATAAAAGGTTTACCTAGTTTTGTAATATTTCAAATGAATAGTTAATATCTGTTGAGCAAATTAACAACGAAGAAATATATTATGACTTTGTAAAAGCTGGTAACCTGCTGAGAGGAAATTACATCTTCCTTCATAGCAGCAGTAAACAGAAACACGACATTTACTGACATAAAGGAAATGGTTATTCCTTGGAGGTCTTCGAGATCATGTCATCCTGAGGTTTAATTACACTCTTAATGGGTTTTGGAACAACTTTTGTCTATTACACGACTTTGTATAAATAATTTCAGAAAATTAATAAATATATACATTATGAATGTTTATACCTTGCAATTTCATTACCTGTATTTTTTTTTACAAATTAGATTTATCAAACAAAAAGTACTTGCTCAGCCAGGACTGAAAACCGGATATCTCACTTGCCGGACGAGAATGCTGGACCATTACACTACCAAACCCTTATTTATTTTCTACCATTTACTTAATTTGTATTTTTGTTCTTTTCTGCAAACGTTTAAATAAAGCAAAATAACATGGTGTTTGGAAGATCTATGGAGCTAAATTTTATTATTTGTTAAATTTGCGTAACTGCCAAGATAAGACCAAGAAATATTTGATTCTGCAAACTAATTAAAACATGTTTAACACTCTATTAATTAATCTTTAATTACTTCTGCCTATTTTTAATTTAAATAGTTACAGGCTTTTGCAACATTTGTATCTTTTTAATTAAAAAGATTCAAACCGTTAGCTATAACTAGGCCTGGTGGACACGGTTTTAGTGGTAACTGGTTTATTCCATTAAAGCTCATTAACTTAAAAAAAACATTGATACATTCCAAAGAGTAAATATTTTATCGTTTTTTTGAAGATATTTTTAAGCCTGATCAACAGCTTTTCATTCCATGAAATTTACTTTCCAATTATTATCTACATATACAAAAAAAAGATGCGACCACATATAGATCAAACAACCGGGAGTAGAGCGAGAACATTTGTATGATTTCATATTATTAGGTTGGTAAGGGTTACATTTTTACAAGGATTTCTTGTGAGTTTTTGATAATGGTAAGATTATGAGGAACTTTATGAAACGAGTACACCGATTAACAACAACATAGAAACAAAATCTTTACACAGCAAAACTTTCTTCTGTAACCATAAAATGTAACAATTTATAATATGTTGTACCATTTAAAAAAGTGAATATCCTTTAACCACAGGTTTAAAGAAGGGGAGGTGTTAAGGAAGCAATCCTTAAAGTAATCCTAATCCTAATTATTGCAACAATACCCTCAGACCTCAGTAACATTCACACTATTGTATCCCATACTTAGATTAGGTCATCTCATGGAACCTCACTAGCCTCATCGGGCGGATAAATCTTTCCATTCCTTAATATGGATTAAAAAAAAAATTTACAAATTTTGTGTTTTCGATTGCGTTACATATGTTCTGATTGGGAAGTTATCATTATCTCAGGGTCTGGAAAAAAGTCCATGGTAAGACAGTGATCTTACTCAAACAAAATGTTGAATTGCAAAGAAGCTTAACTTCAAAACACCATAACAGTATAACGTATTATATATATATATATATATATATATATATATATAATTTGTTCAGTGTTTTTCATTAAATGAAAAATGCAATACCGTGATAAAATAACAGAATAAACGAGAGATAAATGAATATGTTTGATAAACAGGTTTTTTTTTGTCCTTTTATGTCTACAAAATGAATAGTTACCAATTTAGGGTCATTCAGCATAAAATTCAATAATTCCTTCCTAAAAA
>NW_025778967.1:0-67030 GCF_021130785.1 Homalodisca vitripennis | reverse complement strand
AAGTTCATTTGAAAAAAGTTTATTAAGCGTTGGTGAGCATATAACGGAATCTGACCCCCATTAACATATTGATTAAATCCGTTGCTAAGTTTGTAATTTTTGTAATTAAAGAGTTTTTTTCGTTTCTATCATGTTTGTTTCTAGTAAATTTATATTTTTGTGTTCTTCATACTTGTGTAGTCGGTATAATCCCAAAAAGTACCCACCATTCTAGTTCCCGAAAACATACTTGTTAGGTACATGCCCAAACGGACATTTTGTATATAAGTAGTTATTGTTATTTTGTAATATATAAAGTGAATTTGGTTCTTTTTTGTTTTATAAACAAATATATTACAATTTAAGTAGTGTTTCTGCAACTGGAACCTTGAATTATTATTGTTTAACTCCCATTAGAAATCGAAAGAGCTTTATGAAAAAGAGTCCTGTATTCGTTATATTTTGTTTTTACAGTGATTTGTAAATATGTTATTTGTGGATCAAATGTAATAAATACTTGGACAGTGGTTGTGCTTACCCATAGGTAAGCATCACTAAAAACAAACTTAAAAATTGGGCCCTTATAGACTTTTTTTTTGATAATTGATATTCTACCTTAAACTTTGGAAAAAAAGAAAAAAACTTCATGTAAGTTTTATATACATAGATATACTAAAAAAATATATATTTTGTTAATAGCATTGGGACCTTATTTATTTTGTGTTTGGAAAAAATGTTCTAATAGTAGTGTATTTATGACAACTGTTTAAAAAAAGTTTCACAAAGATCGCTGTTCATACAATATAAGAGAGCTGTAAACGTTTTTCCTAAAACTTTCTACATTTTTTTACGACATATGCCCCCTGGCATTTCTTGCATAACCAATAGCGTGAGAGGCCTGGGCACTTTTTCCGCATGCAACATCCAAAATAAGCCCGGCACTCAAAGGGATATAAAGTGTGGTACCACCATTGAAGACAATTCAAAGGAGAACTGTACAAAATTGGTCCAGAGCATGCCAAAAGACGATTTTGAAATGTTGATAAAGACACAAGGGTATACACCAACAAAAATAATTAGTTATACAATTTTTGGTGTTGTACACAGACTATTTAAAAAACCGGATTTTAATTAAAAAATAATTTTCCCCCGAAAAACTAGTTCTCAAGGTGCTAAATAATTTGGCCACCCTCTGTAATATATATAGAATTATTATTAAATTTAATTAGATGTTTAGTTCCAATATTTAGTGTAAAACCAACACAAAAAACGTGGAAATGTATGATAGCTTTCTAAAGAAAAACTTCACAAATTTAACTCAGTTAAAAATATATTGGTTCAAAATGTTTTATTGTTTTCCTAGTAAACTTTTAATTTTCTCCTTTCATATGATATTATATTTATTATCGTGCTGGAATAACTTTTTCTAAATTCCCAATTAATTTTTAATTAGCGTTTTTTTAAGTAAACTGAATTGTTGTATATATATATATATATATATATATATACTTAATATAGTAGTACTATTATATATATATAATATAGTACTATATATAATAGTTGTATTTTAGGAAAGAAATTCACTTTCACTTTTTTTGTGATTGGGTTTTACACTAAATATTGAACTAAAACATCTAATTAATTTAATAAAATTTCTAATAGTATGTTGATTAAGAACAACAAATATTATTATATATCTGCAGATCTCAGAAACCTACTTTGATTAAAGAGCATCTTCTTCTGGTTCTTGTAATATAATTATTGTCCAAGATATTTCCAATGCGATTGTTAGGTTTACCTTGTCCCAATGATGAAAATATAAGTACTACATACGTAGGATTAAGAAGACTAAGGTCAAAAAGCATCTACTTTCGGTATATGGGTAAATCCTTACTAAGTTCATGCAACATTTAAAAATAGTAGTTTATAATAGGTTTTGCATTATATAAGTCTTGATTTCGGACAATAGCCTGGTAAAGAATAATTCATTGAGGCACATTAGTATTTATTCCTCCATTTTCCACTATAAAAAAGCCTTATTCACAATGTCAAAGAAGCCAACAGTTTCAAGTATTTTATATGCAAACATTCACAACTCTGTTCATACTTTTATAATCAGCGTTTAAATAGTATTTCCATGAATTAAGATGTTTTGAATTTGTCACCGGTGCTATCTGGAACAAAGAGTTATTTAATAACTTTGTCATTGCTACCTGCATTAACATTATTAATCAAACATTGTATAATATGTTCTCAAATTTCAATGTAAACAAATATTTAAGCTGAAAGTGTCAACAGCTGTTTTAGTGTCAGTTAAATTTGGATTATGAAATGTAAGTATTATTATTTGAGGTGCCTAGAATCAAAACCCGCCAAGTCCATCTCAACAAATTTTCGGAAAAGTGGAGAAAACTGTCACAAACAGACTAATCATAAGAACTAACCAATTTTTGGTTACCAAAAATTACATAAATTTTTACTTTAATATAGTGACAATGTATGATCAAAATCTCTACAATACTTTCATAAAAATTTAGTAAAATATATAATCAATATTTGGATCTGGTGGATTTTGATTCTAAGATTGGGACTTGGTGGGATTTGATACCAAAATAAACTAAGGCTGCAAAAGGGTTGTTAAGCTGTAAAAGGTTTACTAATGGTAAAGTTTTACTTTGTTTACACTTTATTTAGGTATAGGCTTAATAAAACAAATCTTAAGTAAAAATATTAGTTTTAATTATTACAAAAAATTGCATCTCGTTAAAAAAATGTAATGTTTTTTTTTTTCAAAAGTAAACACAGCCTTTATCGTTTTACTATAACACTATTCCTGTATCAATTTCCTCATCAACAATGATGTTTTTATTTTATTTCTTCATTGTTGTGACCTTCAGCTTTTTTGGTTTTCCAAATCGCGAGATAAAATTTTTAGAGCATCTGGTGGCTTCTCCAGTCTTCTCCAAAGTGCTTTGCCGAGCAGTCTGGGCAACATCCTTTACCTTTGCAGATTTAAGGCCAACCCCCTTATTGATGGTTTTTGGGTTTATGTGAGACATATCAAAATTTGGTTTTGTGACAGATTTTGCAGCACAACCTTCAGTTCTATAAAAGACTTCACCCTGGACCAGAATATTGTTCTGTTTTAACATGATCCTTTTTCAGGGGGTTGAACTTGAAATGCCACAAGTTCGGGTTTTTTTGCACTTTTTCAGATTCAGACTTCCAGTCTTTAACCAGGATAGTGACTCCAACATGATGAATGGTTCCATGTTTCCCCAGAACTTCTTCATACTCTTTTGGCTGAAGAATAGTGTCCTTCTTTTTCAAATCCTTCTCAATTAATCCAAACACCCTATCAGGTGGAAGAAATGAGTGTCCAACTACGGGAAATGTAATTTCAATACAAGTGACATGGATCAGGATCATCATATATCAGCCATTTTCAAAGCATAGGCAATGGGGATTGTTATTTTTTGTTTTGCCTCCCGCACCCATCTGCAAAAACACTTTACTTTTGTTTTTTCCTGGAAACCTGCATTTCATCAGATGATTGTAAAACACAAGAAGAAATAATATTGGCGTTTAATTATTTCCGTTTCCAGAAAAGTTTTTGTCAGAGGTTTTCTTCCTAGCTAGTTTACCAGGGCAGATAGCTAAGTTAGTGCCCACAGCATCCCCCATTTCGAAAGTATGAGAGCGATAATATGGTGTGATAGTTAGTATTAAATGTTCATTGAACAAGACAGAGACAGAGAATAAATCATCTCTGAAGACAAAATTAAGATTAAAAACCTTCAAAAACAGTATTGAACTTCTCAAAAAAGACAATGATAAGCTAAAACAAGGACAAGTTCCTAAGTCACTAAAAACTACTGAAACACAAACTAATGATGAAAAATTAAGCTTAGATGGCATTACCCTCTGTAATCCTATTTTGACTGAGTTGACTAAAATAAGGAGAAGGACAGGAGACACATGGATGACTCTTTGAAATGCCTACACGAACAAATTCGTAATTATATCAAACTCTGCATACAAGGACAAGCCGACAAAAGATTGTCAGTATATTCACCAGGACACCTCAGAGACAATCCAAGAAGAAATTCCCAGGAGTCAGTCAAACCAGGAGCCAAAAACAGAAAAACACAATGCAGACAACTCTAAGGACATTCAAGGCGAAGAAACTGTGCGGGAGGATCTCGGCATTGTGTGTTCGGGGACCAAGCAAAACAACCTTACAGCTCCCCCATAACTCTCCAAAGCAAATACAAAATTTTAAAGTCCATAGTAAAAATTCCCCCCGCAGCACCGACGGCAACAAGATAAGAAATTTGTTTAGCGTCTCCCTTCAGATTGCCAAAAGCAAATCAAGCTCAATTACCCATGTCTCATCCCACCAGCGAATTGCCAGAGCAGAACAAGACGCAACTAAAAATACACAAGAAATTGACCGGGAACAGTTTCCTGCAGGAAATGCCTTCAAGGTGCACAAAGGACCACCTTGCACTGCAAAAATCCTTCTGCCCGGTGAAAACTTTGAAGACTTTTTCAATAAGAATATTAATACCATTTCTTTTTTAGAGCTGGCACATCGAAAAGAAAAAAACACCATACCCAACCCCAAATAAGCAATACAATATCCATCCTTCACCAGAACACAGATAGGGTCTCCAATAAAATAGACTGTCTTAACACCCTTCTGGACAGTTTACAACCAGACCTAGTTATTCTAACAGAACATGGGACAAAGAAAGGAGACAATAAAAAATTACAAGGCTAATTGGATATGAAGTTAACAGCTGAATACTGTAGGAAACGTCCATTCTTAAGGGAGGAGTTGCAATCTTTGCAAAAAGATAATTTGAAACACAACGTTGACCATGGTCGATATGTATAGTCTGTGCGAAGAAGAACTAGTCTGTGAGATTGCAGTAATTAAAGTAAAACTTGGTAAGTCATGTATGTACCTTGTTGGAGTTTACAGAAATCAAGGAAACACTGAAATAAGCCTAGAGGATACTCTCACAGGTGTTAGAAAGTATTCCTACAGACAAAATTGTAATGATAATGGGGGATATTAATATTGACAGCTTAGTAAAGAAGAATGACTACACCCTAATGAAAGATATATTAAGTGGACATAATATTACAGAGACTAGACCTCCCACCAACACGAATAACATCAACCTCTGCGACCTCAATAAGACTGTGTTTGCACTAACATCCAGCCCAAAGACGTTAACGTAGAGGTAATAAACACAGGAATATCTGATCATATCTGGGGCAGGTCTGTACTATAAATTGTGAGAAGTAAAAGAACCCCCTTACCTATTAGTGAGGGAGCGAAGAAACATGAGTAATAATAATCTCCTTGAATTAAAGCGGTTCCTTGGCCAGCAAGATTGGGCGATAATCTATAACACAAATGATGTAGAGGAATCCTACAACAACCTAAACAGGACTATGTTCACACGCAATAAATATCACGTGTCCGCTAATTCGACAAAGAAACAAAAAGCCCAAGCACATTCTAACAGACCAGACCGCAATGCAAATAAAGAGAGAATTCCTTAACCTCTTAACTGCTGTAAACGCGTTGACGCGGATATCGGTAATCGTGCCGTCACTGCTACTCTCATCGCGTCTACGCGATTGTTATTTTTCCGACATCTGGCGCATTCTGTTGGTGCCGTGTCCGATCAGAACGTAATATTTGATGTTTGCTGCTTATCTATCGGTCACTTCTGCAACATTACGCTTCATTTGTTATGACAAACTAACATCAGATAGTGGAACTATCTTGCGGCCGCCGAATATTGAGTTACGTTTCACGTCGACACCAAAACAACGTGATTAGTTTGTCGGCAGATTGTTCCGGGCTTCGTTTATACTTATTTGTTTGTTTTTATTGACATATGTTAGTTATATTGTTATTAATTTGTTTTGTTAGTGCTTATTTACGTTATTTAGTGTTTGGTACAATGTCTAAAGACAATGATGACCAACGAATTCGTCAATTCCTAGATTTACCGAGTTCAGAAACTAGGCTATAACCTAGATTCGGAGGACGGACGATTTTGACGATCCAGATTATCTTCCAGATACTAATGATGAAAAGTAATGAACAATTTATAAATATTAGTGACTGTGAATTAGTTTTTGAAAACAGTGACATATTAGTAACTAAGACTATTGATTCAGTGGTAAATGGCAAAGACAGCATTGATGAACCAGGACCAAGTAGTAGGCCTACAACAAACCAATGTAAGCCGCCAATGCCGAAAAAGGAAAAGCTTGTTTCAGAAATCCTTCAAATGAAAAGAAACGATCAAATACTAAGTATCCACACATTTGGAAATTAATCAGGTCAGTTTGAAACCAATTGTTCATAAATTTGATAACTCTAATTCAGGAGTAAGTAATGCATTGACTAATACATGCACGGAATTGGATTGTTTCGAGCATTTATTTCCAGATGAATTAGTTGAACTAATTGTTCGTGAAACAAACAAACAATTTGACTACTTAGTATCAACTAAGACGCCTACTGACAAATCACGAATAAATCATTGGAAACCTTTGACAAAAAATGAACTCTTTGTTTTTTTGGGAACTACTATGCTAATGGTACACAATAAAAAAAGTTAATTTAGAACTGTACTGGTCCAATGACCCCCTTCACAAAAATAGTGTCTCAGATATGATTAGCCGAGATCGGTATCTGAACATTATGAGTTTGCTTCATTTCTCAGATAACAACGTTCCTGCTCAAAACGGTAAACTTTCAAAAATAAAAGAAGTTGTCGATATATTTCGTGAATCTTTCCGAAAACAAACTTTGAGCCATTTAGAAACATCTGTATTGATGAAAGTCTCCTTCTTTTCAAAGGCCAACTCGGCTTCAAACAGTTTATACCGTCAAAACGAAGTCGTTTTGGTATAAAGATGTTCCTTTTGTGTGACTGTGAGACCGGCTATGTGCTAGATTTAATTGTTTATACTGGGAAGGAGACTGAGATAAACAACACACAGGATTTAGGTATATCCGGGAGCTGTAGTAACAACATTACTAAATCAATATCTTGACAGAGGGCACTGCATATTTTTAGATAATTGGGTATACTAGCCCAGACCTGTTTGCTTTCTCCACAGTAGAAAAAACTAATGCTTAGTGGAACAGTTTAAATCTACAAGGTTAGGAATGCCAAAATTTGAGAAAAAGTTGCAAGTGGGTGAGGTAGAATGTTTTCAACGAATGGCACAATTTTAGCAACTAAGTGGACCGATAAAAGAGATGTACATATGTTATCAACTGAGCATTCACATGAAATGAAGAATACAGGAAAGAGGGATCCAAGAACAAAAGAGAACATCATAAAACCTTCTTGTGTTTTGGACTACAATGTCAACATGGGAGCTATTGACCGGTCGGACATGATGATTGTTCACTTAGAATGCGTTCGAAGAACGACTAGGTGGTACAAAAAACTTTTTTTTCCACCTCCTGGATTTGACAATTTTGAACTCCCATGCCTTGTTTTTATGTAAAACCGGTAATAATCCACCTCTTCAAAAGTTTCATTTAGCTCTAACACGTTCTATTATAGAAAAGTATATGGAGCCACGAGCTAAGAAAACAGGCGGACGGCCATCACCTGGGGAAACACCGTATGAGACTTACTCAAAGACATTTCCCGTCAGTAGTGCCACCAACTGCTAAGAGGAAGGAAAGATGCAATGAGGGGCCTGTCATGTCTGCAAGAACACGTCACGGAGAGAGCCCAAAAGGCGTGAATCTCGATATATGTGTAAGGACTGTGATGTTGCGCTTTGGCGTCGTTCCATGTTTTGCAGATTACCATGAAATAAAGCCATTTCTAATTGTTTTTATTATTCACAGGTACATTATTACATGATAATATTATGTTAGATGTAAATTTGTTCAAAAAATAAATCATTTTTACAATTTACATTATTTTTTTTTACCACCCCCCCCACCCCCAACCCCTCCCCCCTACCCCTTCTACTACCCCCCTACCCAAACCCCCACCAACTCCATACCCCGCCTCCCATACCACCATAATATTTATAAAACACTATTAAGTGCATTTCAATGATATATAATTGTAACTCAGTGCAAATTGTGTTAAAACGTTTGAATCGAAAATAACCCAGCAGTGGGCGTTACTAGGCTAGTAGACAACCTAGCAGTTTAAAGGGTTAAAGCTCAAGAGTTATATAATACTACGGGAAGTGAAAACTATAAAAGAATTGCAGCACAGCTCAAAAAAGAGTATGATCTGAGGCTGAAACAACTAAGGGCGGGCCAAGATCACATAGATGCAATATCAAAAGCTGATAACAAATCAAAAGGGCACTATGGCAGATTATAAATTCTGAAAGAAATTCAAAAGAAGAAAAAAACCCTACCCTCTTCTCTAGACATTAATGGACAAGAAATCAAAAACCCAAGACTGATTGCAGACCACCTTAACACCTTCTTTACAAATGTTGCCAATGAAACGCTTCAATTGGAGTGGACAACTTGACGAACGAAAGATATTGCCAGCTGAAAACCTGAACATTCCAACCCTAATACTACATCCCACCAATAGACAGGAAACTAGCAAAACTCATCCAATCTCTAAAGCCAAAAAGCTCCGCTGGCTACGACAATATCTCCACAAAACTTTTTGAAAACATGTAAAAAAGAACTGATTGATCCCCTAATGGATATTATCAACAAATCATTCAATTCAGGAATTTTCCCATCTGCACTAAAAATAGCCAAAGTTTATCCAAAATACAAGCAGGGAACCCACTACTCAAACAGCCAACTACCGCCCGATATCATTGATACCCATCTTCTCAAAATTAATTGAAAAACTTGTGCTGTTCCAGGACTCATACACCACCTATCAATTAACCAGCTAGTGACACCTGAACAACATGGTTTCCTGCCAGGCAAATCAACAATTAACAGCACTGATAGGTCTAGTTGGAGTTTTTTGGGCTGACCAAATTGGAAGACGGAAACACATCCACTGCCATCTTGCTTGACTATAGTAAAGCTTTCGACTGCCTTAGCCATGACCATCTCCTATCAAAATTGACTACTCTTGGGATACAAAGGACAAGCTCTTAACTGGTTCAGAAGTTTATCTCACCGGACGAAGACAGATGACTGAGGTTGAAGTACACAACCCAGGGGTTTATATAACACGCCAAACAACATCAGGGCTGCAAACCGTCACCCGAGGAGTGCCCCAGGGATCTGTGCTCGGGCCAGTCCTTTTCATTCTGTACACCAATGACTTCCCCCGATACATGGAAAACTACAGCAGCACAGTAATGTTATGCTTGATGACACTGTGCTCCTACTGAGTAAAAAAACAACAAGAAGACCTTGAAATAGCTGCTTATACTGCCGTCAACATGGCAGTACAATACTGTCATGGTAATGACCTTGTCGTGGAATGAGGAAAAAGACGAAGCAGCTAGTTCTAGGAAGGCATAAAGACACAACTGGAAGACTGCCTGAAGTGGAGTGAGAGCAGTACTTCAAAATATCTCGGGGAGAGGTGGTAATTGATGACCACACTGGCCATGGACCCAACACATAGACTTTCTTTGCAAAAAGCTCAGTGCGGGGGACTATATGTAATACGCAGGATGAAACACATCAGTGACACCGTAACAGCTAAAACTGCCTACTATGCTCTCTATGAGGACTCATCTCCGATATGGAATAGTAGGTCTGGGGAGGCACCACAAGGGGCAATATGCAGCGGGTACTTGTCCATCAAAAAAAGAGTCATCCGCATCCTTGCAAATTTACAAGCAAGAGAATCCTGCAGTGCAGGCTTTCCAGGACTTGAAGATTCTCACCATAGTTAATCTCTATATCCTGGAGACTGTCACGCAAATACACCTCAAATTCCCTGAGGTCTATTGCAACTGGAGCAGACTATCACAACTACAACACCCGCCACGCCTTGAATTATTGCCTCCCTGTACATCATCTCACATCCACAGAGAAGAAGCCGACATATGCAGGGGCAAAGCTCTGGAATGCCCTCCCAGAAGAACTGAAGAAGACAGAACGACAGCAGTTTGGACGGCAACTGAAGCACTGGCTCCGAGAGACACCCTTTACTACACCCTCAAGGAATACTTTGAAAGAACTGACGACTAACAGATTGCTTTTCTGTCTTGTTTTTGTCTTGTTTTCTTATTTATGTATTGACACATGTACTATTCTCTAAGATTAATGTAACAATAAAGAACAGTTATCAATAACAGTTATTTATTAACTATCACAAAATATTATTTAATACACTAATTATTATAAAAACAAAACTGTAATCACAAAAATCCACGTGTTTTTCACAAGAGACAGGATACTCACAATGAGAAAAATAAAAACAAGAAAAGTAAACAACTCGCAGAGGATCATGGGTAGTTGCCGGGTAGTCACATGACAAAACCAGGTGCTCCTATTGGCCGTTGTGGACTTGGTGGATATTGCAACTAAGCCTCAAACTTTGGCCTCAAAATACACTAGGATGTGGCGGGATTTGATAGAAAAATAACAGTTGAATTGAATCCAGTGAGGAAAAATCTATAAGAAACAATATCAAACTCAATTTCCGGAAAAAAAAATATGGACTTGGCGGATTTTGATTCTAGGCACCTCATTTATCAGTATTCTAAAATTATTCCTTTAACCCTAGAACTGGCAATGGTGTCAATCTGTACTGGCGGCTCTATTTTAACAGCCTCGCAGACGTTTCTTATAATGTATCACATTTCATAAACTGTTAGTCCAAATATAAACTGTTATATGTCCAATGTATTCACAACTATATGGAGAACATTATAATAACAATATCTTAATGTTTCCATGGGAAACACATTTTTGTTTTTTTTTACAAAATGTAAGAAAACATTTTTTTGGTCATTATTTTTGTAAATATATTCCGTTTGTGTAACTGCTTAGGGCAATAAGCTTTACATCAAAACTGTAAATGTATAACTTATTCAAAATTTTGTCCTGATTCCAAAAATATATAATTATTGTAAACTTTTACCTCAAAACGTATGTGTTACAGGGCTTTGTATGAAAAATCACGCGTATTTACTTATTTTCAAAAATGCGTTAGATTTCTAAATAAATATTATTTTTCGTGGGTAAACATAATCTCATGACTGCGTTTTTACTTATATAAGTATGACAGATAAAACAAAAATACAATAAAAATAATAAATTTAATCTAGACCCTATTTACATATGATACAATATATACAAAGTTTCATTTTTCACTCAGCGTCACTAGATTTATCGTGCTCTAAGTTTTCACCCATACTAAAACTATAACCAAAGAAAGCTAAAAAAACAATAATAAACAACACTAAAACACTTATAAAATACAATTTCCACAAATACTATTGGATTCGTAACCTCAAACACAAAACCCGGTACTTGTTTACAGTTTTCCACAACAATGTGGTTGACCCGTACTACGTTCACATCAGCTGTCCATAGAGAACGATGTTTTATGGTAAACAAAAGAAGACAATAATCGAACAGTAAATCAGTACTATAGTTAATGCTGTTCCAGAATATATCAAATACAAATCATTTATGACCTTAATTGCCTAACATTTCAATAACTGTACATGTCTACTTTGGCGACGAATATTCGTCGCGTTGCCAAATCGGACGGGCCTTTGGCGACAAAAATTCGTTTCATACCAGCTGGAGGGGTTAAAAACTGTTTTGATCTTTTGTCTTCATTTAACATTTAAACCTTCCATGGACTTCACATGAATATGGAAAAGAATTAGCTAAATTTGTTCCGATGTTCTCGATATTAAGCGCTTCTTAACAACACATTTAGAGCTTATTTTAATTGAATTTGAATTGAATTTATTTCATGTCTTTAGGCCTTGTGGAGCAATGGACACAGTCATCTTACAATTAATCAGTCAGCATAATATTATTATACTAGAGTAACTTATAAACTAAACACCAAACAATGTTGAGTCAACAAGAAAACAAATAATCAACAAGTCAATAACAAAAAATATAAAAAATCTATAAAATTGATAACAAGATAAAATCCTAAAATATAAAATTTAACAAGACAAAAATCAACAAGATAGAATCAAACGAGATAAAATTTTAGTAGATAAATAAAAATGTGGACTTTCTTAAGTTAAAAAACTACAATTCTACATTTTTACAAGTCAGGTACTAATTGATTGAATAGAAAGGGGTTTTTTTACAAGCCAAATGAAAATAACCTGTTTGAATTTCTTTAAGTCTACAGAATTTGCCATACGACCGAGTTTTATTAAAAAAAGGTAATGGATAATAATAACCAAAGTTCTTTTGAGTTTTGCTTAATCTACAGTAATCTTTGTCTAGTAAATGCCTATTTCTAGTATTATGAGAGTGCACATCACTCCTATGGACAAGATCATTTGAATTCTTCTTAACATAAAACAAGACAGGTGTATATATAAAGATTTATTACTGTAAGAATGGATTCTTGTATAAATAAAGGTCTACAACTAGCACTTCTGTCTGAGTTTGTTAAAATCCTAAGTTGCTTTCTTTTGTATTAGAAGAACTCTATCAATTCCAACTCCGTTTTCCCCCTCCCCAAAAAAAGTAAGCCGTAATAAGAGTATGCTGTTAAAAAAGGCAAAATAAGAGTTTTTTTAAGTATTCTTTAAGTACAAAGTGTTTTAGCTGTCTTAACAAAAATACAACTCTAGATAATCTAGAACAAACTTGGCTAATGTGATCTGACCATGTTAGTTTACTATCTAAGACAATTCCCAACAGTTTGACATTAGGTAAAAAAGTGCACTGATCGGGTTGTAGTGCAAATAATATTTGTTGTGTCTTACATTCATTCAGAGCAAGTTCATTAGCCTGAAACCATGTCTTAGCCTCGAGGCAAGCCTCGTCAATAAACTTACATAAGTTAATGGTATTTTTGTCAGAGCTAAATAGAGTAGAATCATCAGCATACAGAATGGCGTTGGCCTTAACATTACAAGGGAGATCATTAATAACAATTAAGAATAACAAGGGTCCGAGTACCGATCCCTGCGGCACGCCAAACTCGACCGAGCGATAGGCAGAAAGAACACCACCAACACAAAACTCTCTGCCCACGCTCAGCCAGGTATGATGATTTTAAAAAGCACCAATTCAGGTTGTTTTATGCCATAAAAAGATCATTTAGAGAGCAGGATTTTCTCTCGGGACACAATCAAAAGCCCTGGTAAGATCGAAAAGAGAGTCGCCAAGGTGGCAGCTTTAGATTCAAAACCATCGAAAATCGATCTCACCAAAGCTCCGACCGCATCCAAAGTACTTCTTCCTGCTCGAAAGCCGAATTGAGAGTTTTTTTGAAAAAGGTTGAAACATTCAAAGTATTTACCGAGTTGATCATTCATGATTGAATTCCAAAAATTTTTGAAAAAACGGGTACCACAGAGATCGGTCTATAGGAACCGGGTTAAATCTTTGGGACCCTTCTTATAGATAGGCACAGTTTTAGATGTTTTTAAAGATTTTGGGAAAACACCAATACACAGGCACTGATTTATACACCAGGTGAGAGGCAATATGATAGAGAAACAGATTCTCTTTAAAAGAACACTAGACAGGCCATAGATATCTTTACTATTTGAAGATTTCATATCTTTCACCACTTGCAAAACCTCATCACAAGACACTGGCTTCCATTTAAAGGTGTTAGGAGTACGTGGAGCTTGACCCAGGAGATCCTCAGCAGACACGTTACTGGGAGATATGCTTTGTCGTACCTCTTTCACTGTCTCAACGAAGAAGTCCGGAGAAAGGGAGCAGAAAGCCTCCGGCGAAATATCTGGACTGGATGGAGGGGTAGGGCTCCTTACTGCAGCAATAATGGACCATGCAGTTTTACAAGGATTAGACGCAGAGCTGATTAACCTCTCATTTGCTTTAAGCTTTGCCTTCTTCAGTTCATTTTTATACTTGTTTCTTTCACCGACGTAGGCCCTTCGTGAAGGTTCAGACTTGGTATGACAGTAAAACTGTATAAATTGCCATTAGATGTTTCTTAAGATCCCTTAAATTGGTCGGTATACCAGTTGAGTTTAACGCTTTTTCAACTTAGAGTTGCTAACGATTTTAAGATTTTTTGTTTTAAACAGGGGCAACATAGATCAAAAATAGTTAAAAATCTGTCCAAAAAAATGTCAAATAATATTGTTTTCCTTGTTATTTACTGCAAGAATGGTTGGCCAATCAATCAATGTTCAGATGAGAGATTAAGTTTTCAATATTTTCTGCTAGGAGCTAAACACATCTCACCTCGATTTGCTTCTCTCCTGACAATTCTTTCTTAGTCTGGGGTTCAGGAACGAAAGAAATTTCAATCATGTTGTGGTCGGACAGACACTCATTTAAAGACCTTAACTTGAAAGTAATTATCATCCCGATTAGTCACAATATTGTCTAGGCAAGCATTGCCTCTTGTGGGAGTATTTATAGTCAATTTACAGTCCACTGATCTTAGAATGTCTTTCAAACCACGAACATTGGAAGAGATTACATTCAAAAAATCAATATTGAAATCATCACCACAACATATAATAAAACATTTAAACTTAATCAGGTGGTCAAACAATCGTTCAAAGAGACTCATAAAAGTGTCCATATTCCCCCCAGGAGGTCTATAGAGTGCAAGTAAGATAAATTTTATACTCCGTTAACATAACTGCTGCCACTTCAATGTTCATCTCACTGCAAAAATTCATCAACATCTACAACAGTGAACTTGATTCCCTGCCTCAGAAGTACACCCGAGCCACCCCGTTGACTAATTGATCGGCAGTACATGCTAGCTGGCACAAAGTCTTGGATGTTAACCATATCAGAAGTTAGCTCCGAGCACCAGTGTTCACTGACACAGAGTCCAATAAAGCAAGATTCCGCATTGTTACTGAACATGTTGGACTGGCTGATAATGTCATTCCTGCACAAATATTTATGGTCTATTCGAGAATTAGTTCCAATTCGAAACATATTCTCTGAATACAAAGATTATTTAGTATCACTGATTTTTTTATTTTAAAAACTTTTTTAAAAAAGATGGCTCTGTCATTGCTGGAAACTTATGAATATGAAAGTCTGGAAAAAAACCTTAAGAGTCTAGAGTTTGATTAGTTTTTAATTTTGACCATTTTTAAAATCTATTAAGAAAACCATATTTTACTTACTATTTTGGGCACCACCATGGAAAGAGAATCACTTGGAGATTCACTAAATTCTTGAGTGAAGGTGTGGTTGTCATCTTGTAACCACTTTTTGGGATCAAACAATCCTTCACAACCCAAGTCAGAAGAATTCATCTGCTCAAACATTTCTTGTGGTATCATTTCACCTTGGACAACCTTATTATCACCATTAGTCTCAGACTTGCGTTTTCGTTTCTTAGCCGGGGCTCTTTGTTCTGATGAGGCATTTTCTGTTTTTTTGTTTGGATCAAATAGACCCCTGACTTGCAAAGCCTCAGCTACCTGCAATCATAACCACAAAGTAAATTGGAGAAGATATTGTTTGATAATTTAACTAATTAGAGTAATAATTACTATTACTAACATAATTTGTATTGATTACTAGTACCAATAATTAAGTTTATATTATTTGTTTGACAGAGATTAAATTCAGGCATGTCATGTGTGTAAATTCTCACAGTGCTTGTTTTATAAATATCAAAGTGAAAGAAAACAATTAATGCTGAAATCTATATATTGCATACACTGGCAAAAACTGTTTATATATATATATATTATATATATATATATATATATAAAAAAAAGTCTATGTAAAAATGTTTACAAATTGAAATATATTTGATGTTGCAAAAGATGCATTTTTCTGAGTTGTCATGTGCCTTGCCATAATTTTGTTGCAAAAAGGCCTGCTTACAATATTTTAGCTCTTTTATAATATACCATAAATGGTACATGTCATTGGTGGAATATAATATCCTTTCCACTGTCGTGAACCTTGGTTCACATCCTTGGTGGAATATAATATTGCTTTTAGCTGTTGTGAACCTCAATTCACATTATTTGTGGAATATAATATTGTTTTAGGATGTTGTGAGCCACTTGTTGTCCATATTATTGTCTCTGTGCTTCTAATTTCACTTGCCAAGTGTACAGATGAACACTCTTTATGTCTTGTTTGTTTTAATATAAGGCATTAAAGCCAAAGAAAGTCTGTTGCTAATACTATACTCTTTTGAATTTTTATAGGACAATACGTAAAGTAAAATTAGCACTATTTAGTACTTTGTACATTTTAAATCAATGACTAACATTGACAAAACAACATATATGTGTGAACTGATTTGGGGCATGAGTGGTAATCCAGGATGGAATTTCACAAAATTAGCCATGGGCCATCAGTGCAAATGTGTTATAATTAGTTTTAATCCAGACTATTTTGGCCGTTTTAAACAGTTCATCTATATAATGTTCCAGTTTATCCTTAAATAATACATTGTTTAATGATTATATATTAAAATTAAGTGTTATTTCTTAGAAGTACTTCTAATTTTCCTATAGAAGCCAAGACAATTGGCATCTATATAAGTAGCTATGTAGTATACAATATTAACCCATTACGGCTCACTGATGAGCTGGGCTCGTCATGCAACGGCCGGGCCAAACGGCACGATGACGAGCTCAGGTCGCAAAAGCGGTCTGCTTTTAAGTTTCCCTCAAAATAGTTCTATTAATGTCTGATAGATCGGGTAATCGTCTTCACTTGTCAACTAAGAATGTTTAACAACGGTCTACGTTTAGAGTTTTCAAGTTTTATAAATATCCTACAGATCGCAGTTGTATGTCGAAGTTGAAAAATCATTCATATGAGTTTACTCTCTGCTTTTTAACGCTTCTGATTGGGTGTATTCCTCAGTTGTTATTATAATACTTTTGAGGTTAGTGACACAGAACTAAACGACGTTAGATGTACATGTTGGCGGGTTTAGTCTAGACAATGGCCCGGATGTTGTAATCGCTTCGCCCGAGCCGCTTTATTTAGACTATGATTCAGACATCATCCCCGCCACACCCGGAACCTTGCTCGCGTGTTATCGTTCCTACATCACGGATACCCCAGCAGGCCCATGTTCCATCTGAACGAATACCTTCACAGCTGAATTTTCTAGTATACAATAGCGAGCGATACAATGTGGCGCACCATTGCTGTTCGCGCGGCCGCTGATCATAAATTAATTCGTGCCCACTGGTGCCCCGCGCGCCAAAACAATACGATCTGCAATGGGTTAAACCTTAAAAGTGCTAAAATAATATTTGGTTATTAAATCAAGTGTAATTTCTTGCATATGTAGATAACTTAAATGTAAAAAGGGTTAACAATGAATAAGGCAGTTGAAACATTTAAATTGTAAACATTTTCTAGATAAAGATTATTTACCCTGGAAAAGTAAATAAAAGAAATGTCAGATGACACGTAAAGCCAGAGACGAGCCATGGCAATAAACCGACTCAAAAATGAAGCAATGAATTAACTGAAAGCTAAAAGCCCCTGCAAGAGCTGAAGTAATACCGACTGGTGGTCCCGACTCTTGCAGGATGAAGATCATAGGTCAGGGGTTTTAGTGGGTGAGAGCCTCACATGCCTGGGGGAACCGTCAAGGATAGGCAGTACCCTCAAGGTACCTGGTAGAGATTTCCCCCTCCAAAGGAAGAGGTTCCTTGAAGCAAAGGAAAAAAAGCTGATCCGTATTTTATACTCCTCAATTTGAACATGTGCAGCTTGTTACAAGTGAACATTGCTAGATTCTTAGCCAAAGTCATTGGGCCATTATTATTTAAGGATAGACTGGATCATTACATGGATGAACTGTAAAACGGCCAAAATAGTCTGGATTAAGACTAAAACATTTGCACTGATGGCTCATGACTAATTTTTTGAAATCCTATCCTGGATAACCAATCATGTCACAACAAAATTCACATATGTATGTTGTTTTATCTATGTTAGTCATTGATTTAACCCATTGAGTTAGTAGTTATATGTGCCTCTGCAGGCCTGGTAGCAGCAATTAACCCTTTAAGGACCAACCGTCTCATTTATCGCCGGCGGCGTACTATGCGAAAAGGACCAGTCGTCTGATTTATCGCCGGCGGCGTACTATGTGAAAAGGACCAGCCGTCTGATTTATCGCCGGCGGACTTTTCATATTTTTTAAGAGATATTTTAATCTTCTATATGGAATAAATATACTATTTTTCTATTCCCTGTATGTTTCTTACTATGATATCAAATTTTAAACGTCTTTGGAATCATCAGCTTGGTGAAAACAAATATTTTACGGCCATGTTGCATCTTAATGTTGTCAGGGTACTTTGGGATTATACCGACCACACCCAGACATGAATCGTTATTTGACATTTTGCTTCTACTGATTAC
The DNA here is from genome assembly GCF_021130785.1 of Homalodisca vitripennis. NCBI lineage: Eukaryota > Metazoa > Arthropoda > Insecta > Hemiptera > Cicadellidae > Homalodisca > Homalodisca vitripennis. The sequence goes on along the minus strand of NW_025778967.1, from coordinate 48,531 downwards.
TAGATTAGCGTAGAACAATATTTCGTCAATATAAAACAGGAATTGTCTTATTGCAAACCCCTCCCCATCCTCAGACAGAGGTCAAAGTCGAGCGGTCTAGTAAATAACGTGATTGCAGAGTCTCGCCGCCCGTTCAGCTGGTGCGTCGCTTTGTTGTACTTCCGTGTTTTACCCCTACATTTCTACAAACACAAAAATTCAACAAAAACAAACATTACCAAACAAAAACTAAACTCTTTATTGAAAAAAAACACACAAAACTTGTTTTTATGTACCGTGCAAAAAACTTAAATAATCATGTGATGCCACGCGCGGGCCTGCCGTAATCGGGATTCTCGAAAAAGATAAGATAACAGCGACAACAATACCGATCACAATACCTGGAAATGCTTGTTGATTGATGGAATGTTAGTTATGATACTCAACTACGTTTTATAACGTTCATTGAAAAAAGTTTAAACGTTGGGGGCATATAACGGAATCTGACCCCATTAACAATTGATAATTGTTGTAAGTTTGTAATTTTGTAATTAAAGAGTTGTTTTTTCATTCTATCATGTTTGTTTCTATAAATGTATATTTTTGTGTTCTTCATAATGGTGTGGTCGGTATAATCCCAAAGTACCGAATAATATCCTTAGTAGCCTGTAAGGTTTTCTATGTTAGGCTAATGCTGAAAAGTGTGTTTTAACCAGTGTTACAGAAAAATTTAATTCATTTACAAACTTTTTTATTTTTTATTCCAGGGTTTTCAAATTTTGTACAGTTATAGAGAATTATATGTAGAACTAATAAATACCATTTCCCACAGATAATTTATTCTTATTTGTGGTAGTTATTGAAGATCAAACTCAATTTATTTAATTTTTTTTTTTTTTATTTGATAAACAGATAAATTAAATTGGTTTTTTGCTATATAATGACTTAAATTTATTTTTTCACAATGAACAATTTAATTATAAACATTTTAAGCCTAAAAACAAATCTGTACAGTAATTAGTTCTGAAGATATGATTTTTCTCTCAAACGCTTGAAAAATCGCACATTTTTAATATGCACAGTTCTTGGAGCATGGCCAGAAAAACAATGTAAAATTTCTTTGCACATGTAAAATTTTGATCTGGTCCTAAAAGGGTTAATTTAGGTGAAATTGTAAGTGTAGTTGTTCCGTCATAAATTTGTTTTGTTTATGATAGAGCAATGAAATTCGAAACATTGTTTGAAATAATTTTTTCTCTACATTTTATATAAAACTTAAAGAAATAAAATGCTTTATTTAAAATCCTTAGTTACATAATATATGATTTTTTGCAAAAAAGAAATCGAAATAAAAATACAACTCACTTTTTTAAAACAAAACGTTTCAAACTGTGTATTTAGCATGTTTTTTTAAATAGTCTATAATGTTTTTTTTACAGAAAAATATAATTAATCATATATCTAAAAATTCAAATTTAAAACAAACAAAATTAAATACTCACCACTGTTATTTTAATCGTTCCACACCAAAGTTAGTAGCTATGGTAACTATGTTGTGTTTATTTCTTTGTGCCATCTAAACACTTGGTAATAATCATACCAACGATATCTAGCTGAGATATGGTGAACTACATAAATAATTTAATGTCAAATGCTGACCACATGACTTGGCGTTCGGTCCCAGCCAAGTGCCACGTAACCAGCGAGTGAGTCTCTACCTTAACCCTTTGCACTCGGATGGGCCATTTAGGTGGCCGACGTCGTTTCTGTGCCAGCTCTATATTGATTCATGACCGTTCTCGTTCGTCGTCTTCTCAGGTCGGGTAGGCCACTATAGTGGCAGCCGCCATTGTTGTATTCAGATCGGAGCAGTTTGTATTGGTTTTGTCTGTGAGGTCGGATGGGCCACTCTGGTGACCACTAGTGATTTCCCTACGCGCTAAGTAGGGCCACTCTGGTGGCCATTCAACATATTTATTTATTTCTTTTTTTTTTAAACAATATCCAGTTACTATGGTAACAAAGGTATATTTTGGAACTTTTGAAGAACAGTTGGGAACACTGATTATATTTATAATTTCTTCCGTTTACGAAAAAAAACTTTTAAACACATGATGTCAACGGCCATGCCATTACTTCACTGCTTGTTGCTTACTACTTCGTTCCTGCATCTGTTATGTGTTTATTTAGCTGTTTTGAGTGATTACTGTGACTATTTGAAAAAGTGTGATTTAACCCTAGAAAGCTAAGGCGTCCGTCACTGTGACGACGCGATACAGTTTTTTCGAGTGTGCCGCGCTAAGTTACTGTTTGAACGCGCCCCCCCCCTCCACGTAAGGTCAGTCAACGCTCCGCCGGGGTCTGTGAGTAGTTTGGCAAGCCACCTCGCTCGTATATAGTTTGTGCAATATATCGAATGCGTAGTCGTGGAGACGAAACGTTAGCTTGTAACGTTGTTTTTTTACAATAGCATTGTGTCGTCTTGCCGACGATAGTTTAGTGTTTTACGTGCTCGTCATATGTACGAATGTTTAGTGTTTTCTATGTGTTTTTGTATGTGATAAAGTTGTAAATATTTATGTAATATAGTTATTGGTGAACTCTCAAAATGGATACGGATCAGGAAACAACGTATTCTACAATGTTTGAATGAAAGTTTATCTGATGACTTTATATCTGAAGAAGAAGAAACCACTGATCAACGATATTACTTCCGGTATAGACGACAGTGATGATACAGACGCTGACCCGGACTATTCACCATCAGGTACTAGTTCTGCTAGTGATAATGAAGACTTACTGGAAATACCTACAGCTAAAATTGCTACACAAGGGATAATTATGGATACTATAGATGAAACTATCAATGCTGTTATTGCAGCTTATTGCCATGGTCATCCTCCACCGACAGACATTCCTCAGGTAGGAAATGCACCTTTAGCTCGTCCGGCTTCACCACCAATGTCTAGACCTCAGGAAGCTTTAGCTCGTCCTGCTTCACCACCAGTGCCTAGACCTCGAGCAGCTGTGGCTCTTCCTGCTTCACCACTAGTGCCTGTACCTCAAGCAGCCGTAGCTCGTCCTGCTTCACCACCAACTGTAGCTCATGGACCACCACCAGTTCCTCGTGATCCACATCACTTTATATGTCCTAATCAGCGTATGCGGGGGAGGAACGGACACTTGTGGAGTAACATTCCATTCCATCACGACCAACAAATACCAGAGCATCTGCAAGAAATATAGTACATAATTCGGCCAGGTCCAACTGTTTAATGCAAGAGACAAAACAAACCCTTTGGATGTGTTTTTCATTATTTTGTACAGATAATATGAAAGACAGTATTATAAGTCACACGACTAACTCTGCAATAAGAAGAAAACAAGTAAATTACACCAACTTTACAAGTACAATTTCAGAAATTACTAGAGAGGGAGTTTGATGCATTTTTAGGTGTCCTGATTTTGACGGCAAGTCAAAAAGATAATCACATGCCCTCTAATGAACTATTCAATGTAGAATTTTGCGGTAACCGTTATCTGGCTACAATGAGTTGTGCGCGATTTGATTTTTTTAGTGGAGGCCCTTCGATTTGATGGATATGAAACAAGCGGAATGAGAGACGTAGGCAAGATCGCTTCGCTCCAATAAGGAAGTCCTGGGAGATGTTTGTGGCGTCTTGTAGAGACAATTACAAACCAGGATCATACTTAACAATTGATGAACAGCTGTTGGCATTCAGAGGTCGTTGTAAATTTCGTATGTATATCCCTAACAAACCATCAAAGTATGGAATCAAGATTGTGATGGTTTGTGATACAGGTTCTAAATACATGATAAATGCGATGCCATATTTGGGTAAAGGAACCACTCCCAGAAATATACCACAAGCCGAGTTCTTCGTAAAGGAGCTGACACAATGGCGTCTACGGTTCAAATAGGAACCTCAACCATGGACAACTGGTTCACTTCGATTCTCATTAGCAACACAACTTCTAAATCCACCAATAAACTATGACTTTAGTTGGGACTCTACGTCGGAACAAACCTGAAATACCTCCAGAGATGAAAGAAGCTGGAGATCGACCGGTTGGGTCTTCAATGTTTTGTTTTGATGGACATAAAACAATGGTGTCGTACAAAGCAAAGAGTAAGAGAGTCGTGTTGTTGCTCTCAACTACTCCATGAGCAACCATCCATCAACCCAAGGAGCAAGAAGCCAGAGATTATCGAATGTTACAATGCAACCAAGGCGCCGTTGACAGTCTTGACCAGATGTGCAATAACATGTCGTGCAGCCGAAAAACTAGAAGATGGCCATTGTGCGTTTTTTATGGCATGATTAACATAATGTTAGTCAATTGCTACACAATTTACGCACATAACATGGTTTGCTCAGGGCTCAAAGCCAGTTTCAAGACGTGATTTTGCAAAAGAATTGCACAGTGAACTCGTCAAGCTTGGCTTCAACATCGAAATCGCATCACAACTTTGCCAAAGCGTCTACGCGAATCTATCGCCAGCATCCTGGAAGTTGATATTCCTGCTGCCCAAATAGATCCTCAACTTGTCCAGGGAAGAAAGATTTGTGCATTTTGTCCTTCAAAAAAACGACGAATGACCTCCCATTTTCTGCCGGCGCTGCTCAAAGGCAATGTGTGGCGAACACCAAGGGAAGTGGTGTGTGTGGACTGCACTTGTTAAGTTTTCAATTGAAAAAAAAACTATTATATTTAATGTAAGTAAGCTTTAATATTAATTTTTTCTCATTAAAAAAACCCTTTTTATGTAAAATAAAAATGTTTTTTATTAATGGTAGTCTCCCTGACGAATTGTTTAGCTGTAACGTGTTTTTTACGAACCTTAGCTTTCTAGGGTTAAGTACCTAGTTTACCTTTAGTAATACCTTATTTTTTACAACTTATAAAGGTAGGGTAATCTAAAATTGTACTATATTACCGAAGACATTACACCACATGTATAACCTTAGTATCTTGGTTATATGGTTAGGTTTTTAGCAAATGAGGCTGTCTATGTGTTGTTATTAATATCAAAATGACTAACAAAAATGTTTATGTAGACAAATCTGACGATCTTAGAGAATTGCTTGATGAGTATATGTCTAATAGCGATTCTAATCATGAAAGCGATGTTGATTCTAACATTGGAGAACAATTTGATGAATTCAGACGAAGTGAAATAGATCAAATAAATGATACTTTGCCGGAAAGCCCAATTGATCAGGATCCAGATAATGTTTATCTAGATGGGCCCGATTATGAAATAGAACATGAAGACCCCTTTGATATCAAAAATGTAAATGAACACGGCAGTGAGAACAACAATGTAAATGGACCTGATTCTACTAACGAAGATGGAGATTTAAATGAAAACGAAGGTGAAATAGATGATGCAGGTTGGAGGGAATGGAATGACAATGATGTGGGGTTTGAAAAATTTAGATTTGTACTCAACAATGGCTTTAAACCACCTCAAGGCCAAACCCCTCAAACTGAACTTGATTTTTTAACATTATTTCTTACAGATGAACTAATTAATGAACTTGTTAATGAAAACCAACCGGTACGCCACAGAAAAAATTCAAAAAAATACCCCATTGCGGAAAAAATCAACTTGGTGGAACTGGACAGAAGTGACAAATAAAGAAATGAAGGCCTTTTTCGGGGTACTAATTAACATGGGACTAAATCCTAAGCCAGAATTGGATGACTATTTTTCTTCTAATATTGTAGATTACCAGCCTTTTTTTAAGAACACTTTTTCTAAAGAAAGGTTTAAACAGATTTTTTGGAACCTTCATGTACATCCTCCCCATAGTAGTGGTCCCATAAGAGGAACCCTAACACGCTCTGGAAAAGTGCGAAAAGTAGTGCAATATTTGGATAAAATGTATAGAAAATATTATGTTCCACAGCACAAGATCAGCGTGGATGAGAGTACCGTTGCCTTTAAAGGCAGAGTACATTTTAAAGTCTATAACAAGGATAAACCCATAAAATGGGGTATAAAGATTTTTGTTATCGCAGAAGCAAGCACCGGCTATATTTGTGGCCTAGAACCTTACTTAGGTAAGACAACTACAGAAACTCTGATTAGGCCAGATTTGCTTGTAACAAGCAGAATAGTGCTGCACTTGGTGAAGAAACTGGAAGACGATTACAGCAGTGTACAAGGCTTTCATATTTTTACAGATCGCTATTACACCAGTGTAGAACTGGCATCTGCACTTCATCAAATGAAAGTACACTTGACAGGTACAATAATGCGTAATCGCAAAGGGTTACCCACAAAAATCAGATCTTCTAAAAAAACACAGAAAAGTAAACTAAAAAAAGGAGATATGAAAGTATACAGAAAGGAAAATAAATTTTCTATTGTACACTGGAAAGACACAAATGACGTGACTGTTCTTAGCACTTTGTATGATGCCTCTGTACAAACAGTTAGACGTGTCAAGAAAGGGGGAGCCGTTGTCAGTGTAAATAAACCAAAGTCTGTTTGTAAATATAATGAATCAATGGGTGGTGTCGACCTGACAGACCATTATATTTCAAGTTACCCATTCATCCGCAAGTCACTAAAATGGTGGAGGAAGGTTTTTTTTTGGTTGTTTGAAACAGCCATTGTAAATGCTTACATTCTGTTGACAAAGAATAGACCAGAAAATGCCAAAGTCCGACAAAGAGTTTTCAGGAAAAATCTGGTAAAGCAATTAGTGGGGGACAAACAAAATAAAAACAAAAGAAGCAGGCCACCCAGCATTGAACAAGAAGAACGTTTGAATGGCAAGCTTCATGTATTGATGCCTCTTGAAGGTAAAAAATTGAAGGACTGTATTGTTTGCAGTGGACGAGGTGAAGGTTCGTCAAGGAAACGAACAAAATTAATATGTGATACTTGTGAGAGTAAACCAGGACTTTGTGTTGGACTTTGTTTTCAAAAATATCATACAGAAAAAGACTTCAAAAATTAGTTTGTGTCAACAACAACAAAAAATTATATGTATTTTGTATGTACTACATAATTTTTTGCATTTTCAGTGTTTTTTATTAATATTAATTAATACTAATATTGTATTATATTCCAAAGAAAATCAGAAAACTAAAAAATAGATACCTTAAGTTGTTAAATGAATTAAAACAATGTAATTTAAATTTATTATTGGCCTTTTAATTATTAAAAACCCAAGGTGATTCACAATTGTATTAGATAAGCAAAAATACGTTCCGACCTGGCAAAGCACAATGGGAGTTTACTAACCGAGCAGAGAGCAAAGCGGCCATTGCCACAATAGTGGCCGTGCCGACTGCACAGGACAATGAGGTTAGTTCATCAATCGAGCTGCCACGGAAACAGCTGTGGGCAGTAAAGTGGCCCATCCAACTTGAGAGGACAATCATTAAAACACCCATCCGATGGCAAAGGGTTAATGGGTAAATATGCACAAAGTACTAGTGTTATTTTACTTGAAGTATTGTCCTATAACATTCAATAGAGTATATTATTGTAAACAGATTTTCTCTGGCTTTAATGCCTTTTATTAAAACAAACAAGACATAAAGAGCGTTTACCTGTACACTTAGCAGGTGAAAATAGAAGCACAAGTTAGGCATGAAACTATAATATGGGCAACTAGTGGCTCACCACAGCAAGAAGCAATATTATATTCCACCAACAACATGGACTGAGGCTCACAACAGCTAAAAGCAATATTATATTCCACCAACAATGTGGACTGAGACTCATAACAATCAAAAGTAATAATATTATATTCCACCAATGACGTGGATCAAGGTTCACAACAGCCAGAAGCAATATTATATTCCACCAAGGATGTGGACCACTTAAGGCATATTATAAAAGACCCAAAATATTGTAAGCAGCTCTTATCACAACTAAATTATGGCAAGGCACACGACAACTCAGCAAAATGCATTCTTTTGTAACATAAAATCTATTTCAAGTTTATAAAAAATTGTATGCATTATGAGCCTCGGTCCATGTTGTTTTTTATATATATATATAAAATCATATTGTGATAATTTGGTAACATTGTATGAAACAAATATATGGGTTCGTTACATGGATGTGATCTATGAAAAAAATCATAGGCAAACTACGTACATGAAGCACCTATAAGTATGCTCAGCAGTGAATGTTTTAGATGGTATGGCCATGATGTATGAATTATCTGTTTTTTAACAGATGTAGTAAAAATTCTGTTCTATATAACAACTTTAAATAAATGATGACATTAACAGAAAATCTTTGTAATGACATTTTAGCCTTTGAAACTTACTAAAACTACTCTAATTTGCATAGCTAAAAGTATATACCTCTAATATATCTGGAAGCTGCTCATCTGATATGCTGATTTCCCCTTGGTACATAAAGTCAACAATAGTTTTCAAATGGCTGTATTTCATCTCACTGAGAATTACAATGGGGTGTTTACTTGGAGCTACTGTGAACAGAAGCTGCAACAAAAAAACACAACATAAAATGTAAACATGTATTCACAGTATACAGGGTGTGTAAAATCTTCTTTATATTGAATTTAACTTAAAGATTTATATAATAATGTTTATAAATGTAGATTTATAAATATACAAAGTGTGAAAATGTCTAGAAACACTTTACTATTTTTAAACCTTTGCAGACAAAATTTACAAACTTTGCAAAATGTTTTTTACGGCTACCTTAATTAATTTTGTATGCAACTATATTAGAGAGAAAGCCTCTGGAAAGCATCATGGAAATTTTAAATGCAACTCTAGGTCAATATGCATATAATTTGAAAGATATTTAATATTGCACCCTAATGCCGCAAATCACACTTCAAAAGCTTTAATTTATTACAAAAGGAAAATAAATACACATAACGTTGCAATGGTGGGAAGAGTTGATATAATGTGAGTGTTCGAGTTCAGCTCCATTTCATCTACGGCTTAATGCAGTGCCTGAATCTGACACTGTCACAGACTTGACTCCTGGAATCTGGACAGTCTTTGACATCAGATTCAAACACAGCACTAAGTGGAAGGTGAAATGAGTTGAACTCTATAATCACATTGAATCAATCCTTCTCATTACAGCTACGTTATATATAGAAAACTCTGTTGCTCCGCCGTAGTATCATGACTGTAACATAATAGTACACTCAATAGATTACACTTGATTTTGTAGTCTTGGTGTCTCTGATGTAGAAACAATAGTTTGTTTTGAACTTCTTCGTCGCCGAATTTTTGGGATCTCTTCAGACGAACATGGACTTCAGATTCCAGGAGTCGAGCCTGAGATAGCATTAGATTTTAAATGCTGCACTAAGCGGAACGTGAAATGGAGCTGAACTCAACATTCGGTGATGAAATAATATCAATTAAACCGTAATGACTGCCACTTTGTATAGAATGAATGTTTTAGGAATTATTCTACAACAAATAGAGCACTTTTGAGTATTTTTCTACTAGAATTATTCATAAAACAATTAAGTTGTTTAAGCAGTAAGTTGTTTCCCAAAGACTAACGGTCTTTTATTAAGCGTAGATTGTTATTTACGACTGTCTGCCATTCAGAGTTCCATGTTACTTTTAATTTTGCCATCACCTGTGGGGTTAACATCTGATGCTATCATACATCTGGTGAAGACTTAAAGTTTTAATAATTATTTAATGCCTTTATCTGCCAGTTCATTACCAAAAATGTCCAGATGACCAGGTACCCAAACAAATGTAACAACCCCTTCGCACTGCAGGAAATAAAAGGAACTCCATATGTCTCGAACACAGATGTCTTGTGAAAACATGTCACTGATAGCCTGTAAGCTCCTGAAGGAGAGAGAGAAAGAGAGGATCTTTATTTGAAATCGTCAAGATTTTAAATGGCGTTATAACAATCAATAAAATATAGTCATCGATACAAAAATTAAATTAAATTAATCATTCCAGTCTTTCCCAGCTGGGGAATTCATTGATGGCGTGGAATGGTGTCCAGGAGCCAGTTCAGCTGTGTATGTTTCAGCAAAACAACTCTTTGTGTGAGTTGGGGAACTGAAGTTCTCTGCATATCTTGTGTTGTAGATATGTTGATCACATATCGTTGAAGGTTGTTGGAGGTGGCTAAGACTGACTTTTAATACATATAAATTTATAACTGTCATTAGTCTCCATTCCTTGAAAACAACTCTGCAGCTTTCCTGCCCATTTAAGTTGACCATTATTCTTACTGCTTTCTTTTGTAGAATCAGAACTCATTCTAAATTCTTATTTTATGAGGCACTCCAAACAGTAATTCCATAGCTAATATGGCTTTCAAAAAGGGCATAATATGCTTTTCTAGTTCTTCACAGTACTGATTGCTTTTGTTCTTCTAATTGCAAACAAAGCACTGCTTAACTTGTTGTAAAGGGTATCAGTGTTACTTTCCCAAGAAAGATCTTCATCAATAACAATTCCCAGATACTTACATTCTGTCACAGACCATAGTCCAGGAATGTCAGATACATCCCCTTCTTCCTACCAAATATTATTTATTTATTTATGGATACCTGCAGCTCCATGAATTACTTAACATTTTTTTTTTTTTGTTCTCTTAGGACAAGAAGCTTATAAATTGAACTTAGTCCTGTAAGAACCTTTGCGCTGCTTCCGAAGTGATAGGATATTCAGGATGGGTAAGGTTAGGGAGTAGGGGCCGCCTCCTATCAAGATCCATTAGGAAGAATTAGTGCACTACATCTCAAAGTCATCCCGGAAGAAGGGGAGGCCAGCTCTAAACCAGCGTCTCCAGTCTAAGTAGGTAGGGGGTGGCACACCCTTGTTGAGGTTAACAAGAACCTCTGAGGTAAAGGAACAAACCCCACCAACTCCAACACTCATCTTCCACAGTAGACTAGACCTATCGAATTGCCCATGAACCCCATAATCTCAACGTTTGCGGTTAGTGATGTGCCACTACTGGACATCCGTTAGGTTACCCAGATTGAAGTGGCACATTGGTTTTTGCTGTGCCCAGTGGTGGGTTCAACTGGTAGGTATAAACCAGCCAGAAGTGATCATTACTTAACATTACTTTTATATTAAAACGATTAAGCATAAACAAAAGAGATTGCTACGAGAGATGAATAGCGTTCTGGTGAGAGACTCGCAGGCACACTCACCACTATTTCTTTAAAGGTGTTGCCTTAATGCTACACATTACTCCACCCAAACAAGCTAATAAGCATGACATTGACTGGCAAAAATGTGTTGTAATATGTAGTCTACTGATAGTGGCAGTTCATGGGGGTTAGAACAAGAGGACTTCAAGCTCCAAGCAAATGTGGTCATTGCAATTTGGCCCCATTGCATGATCCATAGAGAAGCATTAGCCGCGGGCATCTCATTAAGGAACTGTTCTATGTACTTTTAACATTTTTATCGGTGCAGTCAACTACATTAAAAGCACTCCTAAAAAGTAAGATTGTTTTGAACAAATGTAAAAGGACCTGGGATCTGACCATTCATGTTTTATTCTAAAGTTGTTCTTATTGGTTGTCTCTTGGTAACCCCCTTTGTAGGGTGTTTGAGCTGAGATATGAAATATATGCTACCAGAAGGTTAAAAACAATGTCATTGCCGATAAATTTGGTGATAAGAACTTTCTGTCCAAGATAGCTCTTCTTACTGAATTGTTTGAAAAGTGGAACATACTAAGTAAGTAATTACAAGAAAAGAACACAAATATCTTAAATCTGTCAGATAAAGTGGAAAGTTTTAAAAAGACTCGATTTGCAGAAGACTGTCATGGCTAAAAGTGAATATACTAGATTTTCCGCCTTGAAACAGATGAAATATCTTTCCAAACTGAGTGAATTTTGATGAATATCTCCCTATGAACAATGTCAACTCTATAATGTGGGTTTCAAATCCATTTAACAAAGAAATTCATCTAAATGCTGAAGAGAGTGACAACTGGTTGAATTCCAAACAGATAACTTACTTCGTTAAAGACTAGATTCAAAACAAATCCAGCTCTATTTGCTAGAGTTTTGTTATAACGTAGAAAAAAGTAAACCTGCAAGTTGCTACAGAAGTGTTGGTTGTATTGATATCCTCTGCTACTTCCTACTTTTGTAAGGCGGCCTTTTCAGCTATGGCAGTCATTAAATAAAAATACAGAACAAACTTAAAAATTGCAAAATAAGTGTGTGTTGCAGTATTGAATATGAGTACAGATTTTGATGTTTTAATTACAAGAAAAATTTCATCCTTTATATAGACTTTTAGTAAATATGTCCGATTGGCTTTTGTGAAACTGTAAACGAATATTATGAACTGGGATGAATTTGAGTAGATGTAATCTGACTAGCTAAACTGTAATTTTTATGAAGCAATAATTGAATTATTTAACAATATTTAAGGTGTTAAACTGTCTTATTTACCTCTATATATATTTACTTGTACTATTCCAAGTTCAACAGTAATATAATAATAGTGTTCTTCTAAAAAATCAGTAATAGTAAATAGTATACAGTTTTACATCATTTATTAAAAACACGGTTATTACTTGACATTAGAATGATGGCTAATTTACACCATGCATACAGGCAAATATTTTACCAATATGAATTAATTATTATGTGAATTTTCAAGTCACAATACTTTATGGTTATTCTTTATTGCCTCTATTAGATGACCTGAGGGGGTGGGGTGCCGCACAAAGTAGTACAAACCTAAAGGAAGCTTTGAATCTAAAAAGTTTGGGAAACACTGTGTTAACTCATAGCTTCATTGTGAATTTACTATATTTTAGTTTTTAAAGTACACTTGGTATTTTAATTTTAAGTTGCTTACCTTAAAGTATGGGCTGCAAGCAGAGAGAATAACTTTGTGAGCCTTAATGTGTTTTCCCTCAACAGAGAGTGTTACGTCTACTAACTCTTCAAGTTCTAGAAGACTCTTGAACACAGAGATAAAATTCGGCTGGTGATTATTCCAGCGCAAACTGTATTCTTGGTCATCCATCTAACAAAATCATAAATATAAAAATTATTATATTTTTCTTAAAACAGTAAATTTTGTTGAATATTACCCTGTTTTTAACTAAATACAAAAATTAGAACTCGAACAGTACAGGTCCAAATAATTATATTTCCAACACCATAGTTGAGTTTGCCTTGTTGCACCTATCAAGGAATTATATGTACATGCCAATCTACTTAACAAAATTATGAGTTCTTCGGAATACAAGAATAAATGAACAGTTTGACAAACGTTGCTACTATAACTTAATTTTTGAAAATTCAAATATTATGCCTTGAACAACTTTACTAACTGAGCAAAATTCATTTTTCTAAGCACTGTGGATTTTTTAACCCAGAATCTACAAGATGTCAAGAGACAACTTTTAAATGGCCATTTAAAGAGAGCCTAAATATAGAAAAAAAAATTTAAATTGTAAAATAATGAATTTAAGTCATTAGACTAGCTAAATGCATTGATGTATAATAGAACTGGATCGCTGACTGAAGGCGCGAAAACGCAACAAAAACGATCCGCCAGCCACTACCTCCTCCCGCACCCCCATGTAGGCAAGAGGTGGGTCTACCCTCTGTTTACACACACTTGCTGAACATCTGTTTTGCAGTTTACAGTTGTTTGGAAGGTACTATTTCAAAGTGCTATACTTTAAACATGTTAATTTAGTGTTTGATGCCATGTGCATTAGAAATCAGGTTGTATATGACCACAATGAGGGTAAAAAATTGTGGTTATATTACATTGGACAATAATATGCAAATAGATTCTCCTGAGACACTGGCTAGTGAGGCACTTGTGTTTCAAGATGTTACATTGACAGGTAGTTTTAAGTGTGCAGTTATTTTTATATTGATAAAATAAGCTCACACGTTCTCTCCAAACTAATAAAAACATCTATTTAAACCTGTATGATGTAGGTATTTGAGTAGAAAATGTAACATTTGATGGTACATGTACGAACATATCTGCTGTAGAAAAGCTTAGTTGTAAATTACCAGAAAAACCATTTCTCATTTTTAAAACTGACAGCACAGGAACGTATATGTACTACCTTAGACACATGCCATATGTTAAAATTAGCAAGAAAAACACTAGCAGAAAAGGGCAAAATACAATATGTAGGTGGCGACGTTCATTTTAAGTTTATTCACATACTTAGTACCTTACAAATAAAACAATTTTAAAACACCCGAGAAAGATGTTTGCTCTTGGATTCCACACAAACATACTACTAAACATTTAACAACATTAGCCTGTAGAACGCTAACTGAAAATGTATTTAAAAGCCATTCTAGTTGCTATGATTATAGTGAAGATAGTCATGATATGATGCTAGTAAAACTAATTGCCCATTTATTTTTCAAAATAGTGTATTTCCATTTACAGGGTTGCTACAGGAGTCCAATAATGAAATTCCCTAACTTTTCCCTGATTTCCAGACCAAATTTTTCATTTTTCCCTGACTTTTTTTCGACGCAATCCCCAGGGTTTTTGGCAATTAATGGGTGTAAAAAGCGGTCTTGAGGCTAACAGGGTGGCAAATATAAAAAAGCAAAACCTGCTTCATGCGCCGCGTCGTCTGCAGGCTTGGACTCGGCACGGCAGCAGTAAGTTTATTTGTGTAAAGGGATTTTATATTTTTCCCTGACCAACGTCGAAATTCCCTGACTTTTCCCTGACTTGAGACCGGATTCCCTGACTTTTCCCTGATTTCCAGTCCTGTTTTTTTTCCCTGACTTCCCTGACCTGTAGCATCCCTGATTTAGCTAAAGAAAAAATATTAGAAGCTGTATTCACCAGTCTTGGCATTCGCAAAAACTAAACAAATTAGTTTTGTTTAGAAATGTATAAATAATTAACATTTACGTTTGTAATATTACTTGCTATTGAATAATTTTTGAAATCACTGTTACTATATTTTACCTTACATCTTACGTTCCTAATAAGATAGATAACCGCGATGTTACAGTTCCCGTTTAATAGTATTAAAATTACCCTGTGATCCAATTAGGTCAGAACTGTTCTATTAATCCATGCAAAAACTGTAATTTTGGCTTATATTACAGATAAAACAAAATAATAAACTTGGTTTTTGTACTAAAGCTTCTCAAATATAAAAAGGTTGACAAGCATGAAAAACCTATAGATGCCATAAGACGCTATGCCTACACCGGGCTCTGTTGCCTACAGGTGGTAGAGGGAGCGGCGGAGCAGTTGGACTGTTTTACAGTAAACGCAGTGCCTTATCCAGTTCTATTATACATCAATGTCTAAATGACAAATTGTCACACTATGTAATTTGTTAAATTTTACTTTTAATTGTAACCCAACAGAATTAACTTTTGCCTCTAGCCAGTTATTAAACCACCAATCAGCTGTTAATAGTTATTTTTTATGCAAAGTATCTCCACTGTTGATCATAGTTTTCGTCCATTAGCAGTAGAAGATATTATTAGCAGATATATATTATTATTAGATATATTAGCAGTAGGCTTCTTGAGTGATGAGCCTACAGAAGATTTGATTCTTTGAGGTAAGTTTTTAATTTAAATCCAAAGTATAAAGTATCAATTGGTCACAGCCAGAACCAAAAAGATTTAAAAGCTTGTAATTTATAGAACACAATAGTAGTTTTTTGAGAAAGACTATTTCCGGCTATTTTATTTTATGTCTATCTTGAAACGTTAAATAAATGTACATAACGTGATATTTATCAGTTCCGGATGTGACCTTCCATTGTGTTTTGGGTGTGACCAGAACTCCAAAACACTAAATTTCTAAAGAAAGTATTATTTATTTATGTTAGGTATATTTTTTTCTACATTGTACACATAACATCTAACTAAACTTACATTATTTCCATTAATACATGACATGTTTTAAAACAAATTTGAATATTCTAACTGTGCTATAAAGCATGTAATAATTATTATAGACTTTTCTCTACTCTAGACTATTAAGAGATTGGAAATATTAAGGAAAACAATGAAGAAAAGTGGAAGCTCACCTTCATAGAAATATCGAGACAGAAAAGAAGACGGAAGCTTAAGGAAACATTTAGTAAAGATCATGTATTGATGGAAGAAGTAAGGGAGATGACTAGGTTAAGAAAAAAGAAAAGCAGAAAAAATGAAAAACTTTCAGGTACATTGTTACCATCTAACATCTTCCCTTGGCTCTTACCAGCGACCTTAGTCATTGGGTAGAGCAGTAAATCGAGTCAAACATTTTTTTGCTTTCAAGCTCAAGTAAAAAGAAGGCAGTGGTTAAAAGACTTATTGATGAAACGTTTGGGTCAAGTGTAAAAAAAACTAGATTTGCCCTTGTCAAAATCACATTATAAAATTCCAGAAGAACTTGAAAATCTAATAATAAAGTTCTACAACAAAGACAGTATCAGTCGACACGACCCAGGTAAAAGAGATAGTAAATCTATGACGAATCCTAAAACTAATATTAAAGAAAAGAGACAAGTTTGTCACGTAATGTTGACAATTAATAAAACTTATCAGCAATTTAAACAAAAATATCGTGATGCAAAGATTGGGAAAACAAAATTTTATGAACTAAGGCAAGAAAACATTCTTTATGTCTCATGTGTACCTCATAACATCTGTGTATGCAGATATCATCTGAATTTTACTGTAGGTGCTATCAAAAACTTTATCTGATGTTCCTACTAATCAAAATGTTCTTTTTGAAAGATTAGTTTGTGATCATACAAAAGAACTATGTATGTTACATTTTTGTCCAGAGTGTAAGGACAAAAATGTAAGTAACTTGTTTGTGGATGAATTTAACCCAAATCAGCCTATAGCTTACAGTAAATGGGAAACCACTGGAGAGATGGATACCTTGGAAAATTCTAACTGTCATCACACTTGATGAAGCCCTAGATTCGATTAGCAGTTACCTGCTTTAAAAACCAATGTAAAGAAAGTATAAGCTGACCATTTTGATTATGCGAAAAAAATCTAGATTACCTGGTCAAGCTGTGATCCAAGTTGATTATGCTGAAAACTATACATTGTTGGAGCAAGACGAAATACAGTCTGCACATTATACTCATTATTGTGTAACCATCTTCACGTGCTGTGTGTGAATCAAAGGTTCCACCTATTCATATTGTGTAATCAGTGATCACCACACACAAAGCAAGTTCTCAACTTGGGCATTTTTGAAAGCCATAATTGATGATATAAAGATCACCTATCCAGACCTCTCCCACATAAGTTTCTTTTCAGACAACTGTGCTGAACCTATTCTCTGATTTATTGCTCAGGATTACCAAATAACTAGTGCCCATTTGGAACTTCTTTGCTGCATCTCATGGAAAAGGAGCCATTGATGGTGCTGGTGGTACTATCAAAAGAACAGTTTGTGACGCAGTTCGCTCAAGAAGGTTTCAAGTAAATTCTGCAGAATCTTTCTACACTTGTGCTGTGTCACAATGTAAGGGCATAAAGTGTGTCTATGTTATTAAGACTGACACCTTATCCAATGGAGAAATGCTAAACAGGTGATGGCTAACCTTGAATCGCATTAACACGTACACTATGGGTGAGGTCTCGGGACCTCAAGCGGAGGGTCCGGCACATGCGCCTGAGGTTTCGGGACATCATGTGCACATCACTTCTATCTTTCATTAGTGTGTCTTTGGCACTCGCGCGGGACGGTTGAGGTTATGTTTGTTTTTTTGTATGAGCTCAGCTGAATTCTCGGCATGTGTAGTTTATACTTCCTGTGCTTGGCAAGTCTGTGGCGTTTTATTTCTGTGACATGGAGTTTTTTTACTTTTGTATCGTCTTTAGTGTTACTTTTAGTTTGCATGTAATTAGAGTTGTGCATTACATGTGATTTAGTTTTATTTATCATTTGAGTACTGAATGTGAAGTTTTATTTCTCTTGAGGTGTGGCATGTGTATTGTCTCAGCAGGATTACTCCTACATCACTTAAGTTTCACAATGGATCCACAACCAGAAACAAGTGCTGAAGTTGAAATTGATTTTTTGAAAGATGAACACAGTGGCAATGAAAAAGATGACCAGGAGTTTGAAAAAAATGACAACGACTTAGACCCTGATTATGACGCTCATCCTCCCTTGTAGTCTGATAATACAAGTGGATTGAAGCAGAGTCCGTTTACAAAATGGGAGGGACTTCTGGTACCAAATCCTGGAAATAGGCCTATTGATTTTTTTCCTACTAGTTAACATTATCTTCTTTGAAAATATTGTCAGAAAAACGAATAAATACGCACTAGTTATTTTGTGGCCCAAATACGACTCCAAAATCCAGAATCCACAGATGCATAGACCTGACTGTTGAAGAGTTCAAAGTCTTCCTGGGGTTGCTTATCGACACAGGATTAAACCCAAAACCTAGACTTCAGGATTATTGGAGGGATACAAAGTCTATGGGAAATTTTAGAGTCGAGATAGGATTTTATTAATATCGATATGTTTGAATTTTGATATGCACAATGCAACTGACAGTCTTACAAAAATAAGGTACTGTGTGGTTTATTTTAACAATAAAATGATGGAGGTTTTTTATCCTCAGAAAAATTTATCATTGGATGAAGGAATGGTATTGTGGAGAGGCAGACTCTATTTTCGTCAGTATATTAAATTAACGTCACAAGTATGGAATCAAGTTGAATGATAGTACATTAATTTTAATGTAAACAATAAACAACAAGAAGTGACTAATATTTTGAGACTTTGAAAATGGTGATAAATGAGGAGACAATGTAAGATATTTCCCACAAGTGACAAGATCTGATTAAGTAGCATCAACATGTGGGTTTGGCTCCTGATAACCCATGGGGAGAATTCTTTCCTCCATTTCACAAAAGCTGTTACTTATTAAGGGTAGGGTACGATAAGTGGACCCGGTTTTTTATATTGAAGAATGCAAATCAGCGATACCTAATATTCGCATTTCAAATCCTTGACTATCAATCAATATAAAGTATCTATAGTCCTCAATAACAATCATATGTTTTAAATTAAAATATGAATTTAATATTTACAGTGATCAAACAAATTATTATAACCAAAATTAGGAAAACTGAAGACGACCATATTTGCTCCTCACACAGTTACAGTTGTTTCTTTCCCACAAAATTTCACATAATAGGTTTTTCGGTACGAGTCCAACATGTTCAAGTCACGAAAAACATGTCTTATCATCTTTCAAAGCAATGTTGTGTAGTTTTCTAAAATTTACTACCATTTTTAATAATCAAATGTTACCTATACAAAACTGAAATATTACATAACAAGTATTATTTGAAAGTATTTACAGCTGTTGATATAGATTATTTAGGTTAATTGTCCAAATAATTAATCAGTATCGATTGATTATATCGATGCTTATGATTAACCCTGGAACTGGCAAACGCCCGATATCGGGCGTTTAAGTCGCGTCCTAGATGGCAGCGCCCGATATCGGGCATTTTAATATGTCTTTTATTTCTCAATATTACGTACTTAAAACACGATCAAAGTGTATCGGTATTGATACCAATCGAAAGAGGAAGGTTCAATTTATGTAAATAACACACTAATAAATAATTTTATCGTTTCGTTACACGTCCATACGTTTTATAATCTCTGAACTGTTTGCTTACATTCTCCCACGTACCGCGCTAGTTGCACGTGCAGCGATGAGTCAACTGGTTCATTCGGCTATTGTTATTTCATCAGCTGCATGGTGTTCTGTCTGGTTTATTGTTTTTTGAGTTCGTTGTAATGATGGTTGTGTATATGACACAATAATAGTAAGTTTTTTGTGCGTGTTTACGTAATGGATCGTAATTTCCACGATCATTCAAGTAACATTCGAGAACTAGTTGTACATGAAATAAGCAATGATGAGGATTCCGATTTAGACATTCAATCAGAACATAATTAAAAATATATATAATAAAAAATAGAAAATTAATATGAACTAATAGTTACAAGATTGTACAAATCCAAGTAAGCTTTTAAATTCTTACTTTTGTTGGTAAGTAGCACTTTTGAATGCCAGTGTATGATTTTTGTGTAGTTTACCACATGTAAAAATAAATACCTTATAAACTACATGTTGTTTTATTTTTACTCAGAATTAAATGCTCTTTCTTTTTTATATTTTGGATTTTGCATATCACTAACAACAACGTTACAAATCAAAAACTTTGAACTAACTTTTCTTTTTTCTAAAAAAAATGTTTTTCATGAAGAGGTAGAGTAAGGATATTTTTTTTGTTTTAATTATATTATGTAAAATATGTTCCTTGAACAATGCTGAATAAAAAAATATACAATATGACACAGGTACTTTATAGTAAACATGTAATAATAAAATAAATATAAGGCAATGTATGAAGTACTAAAAACACTCCGCCACTGAGAGAAATATGACCACCATTTCCAGGGTTAAGTAATATCACTTGCCAATTTTGATATAAAAAACCGGGTCCGCTTATCGTACCCTACCCCTTATTGATATCAAGCTGAACAAGTTATAAATATTGTAAGGCTTCTTTAATATCCAAGTCTAGGCCATAGTTGGTTATTGTTGTTTTGTAATGTTATTGTAAAATTTATTTACTTAAAATTGTAATGTACGAGATTCTTCTTGTTATGGTAATTTATTTTAACTCTTATTGTCTACGATTTTTACATACTCTACATCAAATTTGGATAATATATCGAATTGTTCGATAATAGAAATTGAATAACGAGTGTAGGTCGCTTATTAAAGTATCCTCTGAATCAGTATTGGTTGAATATATTCAGGGATGTAAATAAGCAATATAGTTTGTTAATACCAATAAAAAAAATCAGATCGGCTAATCATTTGCTACCCATTAATTAATTACATTACAGAGGCACCGATTTTAAAAGTTTGCTTCTTTAATACATTTACAACAGTAGGTTCATAACTGTCTTGTTCTGCTCTCTTGCTCTAGGTGGTCAGAACCATCACCACTCAAACAGTATCCACAATGGATGTGTTAAATATACCAAATTTAATCATAGGCTACACAATGTTTAGGTAGGAATAGTAGAACTAGCTGTAATGCTGTTCCTTAAACTTAAAAGGTTGTATATAATTAGTATATAAGTGTTATTTATTATTCAATTTTTTAATCCAGACTAGCTTTAAATAAACGGTATGATTAAATCAAGACTAAAAGTAATACCACTTACTAGACCTACTAGCTGTATTTAACTTGCTAGGCTATATTTGACG
Source organism: Homalodisca vitripennis (assembly GCF_021130785.1). Lineage (NCBI taxonomy): Eukaryota > Metazoa > Arthropoda > Insecta > Hemiptera > Cicadellidae > Homalodisca > Homalodisca vitripennis. Next base: position 27,266 of record NW_025778967.1, on the reverse strand, counting down.
CTTAGAACCGATATAAATTCTAAAAACTTAGTTTTAAAACATGTACATCTGGATTTTTATATATTCATAACAGATAATTTGCTTCATGTACCTGGCTTCTTCAATTACAAATGACTAAAATTTAATTAGGTGTTGCGAAAGAAAAAGTATACCAGACAATAATAAACAAATCAAAAACAATGCACAACAGTCAAACTAAGCAGGCTAGCAAGCATAGGTGCAAAACGGCTTAACTGTTTTTCACAATCGTTGTGGAGACTAAACTGTTGTGTTGTGATACTCAACGGTTTTTTTTTTCTTTTTGCCTGTTGGCTGGCCTTTACTCAACGGTTGTTTAAAAGATGTTTTGTTTTTTTTTTAACAACACTTTATTTACAATCTATTATATCTAAGAACAATGAGTTGTATATTATTATATACAGAATAAAACATTATAATGAAAATTGAGTTAGATATTAACCATTTTAACTCTGCAATTATTAATTAAAGAACCTAAAAGGTAGTTCCAGGATAGCAGATGGTGGAGTCTGTACAAATTTTTAGAATTATCGAGTAGTTTACCGCAAGGTGGTTTGGATAATCTTCTAATCTTGAAAGATTTGGGACTGAATTTTATAATTTCTTCTTAAAATATAAATAATTAATTTTACAGGTTTAATATTGAATTTTAGTATTTAAAAAATAGAGTGAGGAAAAACGTCTTAATTTTGTAAAATAGACCAGTATGCCACACCTTATCAAATGATTTACTGACATCTAAAAAGGTAGCCGAACAATAACTTTTATTTTCTAAGCACTCCCGGATCATTTCAACTACTTTATATTATGAACTTGTTCTATTGTGCCATGTTTTCGCCTAAAACCAAACTGATAAGGAGGTACTACAGAATCTTCATCGATTAATGATTGTTATAGTCTTCCCAGAAGAAGCTTTTTAAACAGTTTTGAAATAATAGGTAAGAGGCTTTTTTGGTCTGTAAGAGGTCAGCTAGGTGAGGGGCTTCCCTGGTTTTGGTATGTCAATTAGCTGGGCTCTTTTAAATTGAACGGGTATGTGTTCTAGTCTCAGTATGGCGTTAAATAAGAATGTCGAGAATATCATTGCTCTTTTTGGAAGTTCTTTAAGTATTTTTCCAGTACTAGAGTCATAGCCAGGAGACTTATGAGGATTGAGATTGTGAGTTATAACTGAGCAAACTTCTTTAAGTTGAAATGTTCTTGTTTTTCCTCTTCGTTGTTTACAAAGGCATCAGTTGATTAGAAAACATTGGTGAAATATTCTGCAAATGACTCAGGTTATTCAATGTTACTTTTCGCTTAGTTTTCGTATTTAAAATAGGGGAAATGGATACTTACGCTGTGTAATTGTTTTAGTTACTTTCCATAATGGTTTTATGTATAGACTTTATCTATAGATTCGGTTGCTGAGAGAGACTAGGATACTCTTCAAAAATTAAACAATAATCTTTTCAAATGTTGAGCTGCCCTGTTGAAGTTTGCCTCATCATTTGCATTTCAACTGTTTACCATATTTTGTTTAATCTTCTTTTCTAAGGGTGCGTTCTCAAAGAAAGCTGGTTACAAGCGCATGTTGGCAAGCGCTTGCAAGCTCAAACCGGCGTGAGAAAAGTCTACATTATATCAAGCGTGTGCCTTCAAAGACAAGGCCTGTCTCGACTAGCAAGCGCTTGCTACAAGTTCTGACTAGCATGCAAGAACGTTTTGTACTTGTTTTCCGGCTCTTGTTGACCAAACCAGTCAGAGACAAACAACTTTGCAGTATGCATGTCGATGAACTGATAACTCAAGTCTTTAGAAGAGAGGCTATATGGGACAAACGTCTCAAACTACATGGTAATAGAGTTCAAAAGAGTAAAGAGCAAAAACAAGTAAACTACACACTGTGGAGAGAGTCAAACGAGTGAGACGTGATGACTCTCGTGAAGACGTGAAGCCGTATGGCTTCAATATTGTGTGTTTCAAAACTCCCTTCGACTATTTTTAAGGTATTGTCCCTGGGAACTTTATTATTGCTCAAAAATATCTTTTTCAATCCTAGAGCTACCATTTTGTTTGATTTTTTTAATCCAAATACCACTTCTTTTATGAACTTGAGATGTTGCAAAAATATGGATTTAGTTAGTCCTAGAGACAATACCTTAAACACTCTACAGGTAATTTGAAACACTCTGTATACTATTAGATGTGTTATATTGTATAACTACTTGTAAGATATATTCTAAAAATAAATGTTATGATAAGTATTTATTACAAAAATCAAAGACACTATAAACTCACCTCAAACAAATAACTAGTCGTACTTCGGCATGGATAGTTGCCTATGTCAATTTCCCCAAAACTTGACTAAAACGCTTTCAATTTTCTTGAGGATGTAACTAAACGTGGTTAACACCATTCTCATATAAGAATAAACCTCACTTTGTCAAATTTCAATTGAGGAATTAGATGGTGGTATTCCACAAACCTACCTCTTCCGCGCTTAATTGCATGAACATTGACTTTCCATCTACGAATTTTTAATTCTACATTTTCAAGTAAAAATAACTCTTCATCACTTGATGAAGACATTGTCTCAACGACCGCTGAGAAAACACTAAGTTTGAAATGCAAGCGTTTGTTGTGTACACACAACAAAATTCTCAAGCGCTTGGAGCAAGCGCTGAAAATAAGTACTTGTAACCAGCTTTCTTTGTGAACGCACCCTAATCCACGTTTTCTTAAAGTATTTAGGGTAATATAACCCTATCTTGTTAACTTTTGAAGAACGAACGGTCTAAGGATGTAGCCTCTTTGGCAGAACATTACAAAGAATCAATAAAGTAGTCTGTTGCATTTTCTAAATCCTCAACACTTTTCAACGACATTTTCACATTTACATTTTTATTTAATGAATCAAGAAATGGAACCCAGTTAGGAAATTTGTTATGTAACATTTGACTTGACTTTTTGTAATACTTTTGTGCTTAAATTAAGTATAATTGGTGAATGATCTGAAGACAGATCAAGGCAGGATTTAATATCTGTGTAGTTTTCATTTATACCTTTTTTAACAAAAAGGCGAACAAATCTGGAATTTTTCGCATATCACTTGGCCCGTATGTAGGTTCACCCGTAGAAATATGATTGTGATGATTATCATTTAGAACCTTTAATTGTTTTCGTCCTCTAGGAGTGGCCAATCGAATACTATTCTTGGTGTTTCGCGTTGTAATCACCTCCTGCTTTAAGTTTATTTCCCAATGTAGTGAAAAACTGTTCAAATTGTTGTTTGTTTATAACATGTCTGAGGGGACAATAAATTGCTAAAAATGTAATAGGGCCTGGCCAATCTTCAAGAACAATGCTGGAAGCTTGAAGGCGGTTCTCTCTAAAGCTGGGTAGTTCATAATGTTTAATTGTGTCCCAAAATACTGTTCATGAAACTCAAATCTTAGAGTGATAACTAACCTGTTCACGGCATGAAGTCAGACTAGAGAGAATGAACTCAATAGTTTGGGTTTATGGATGAGAACACGTTTTGGTTTTTAAGTTTTTATGTATTATTATAATTTTAACGCTGTACTTGTATACAATATTCTACTAACATATTCTATACTTGTAACATATAATTATGGCACATATCAGACCAATAATGGAGTATTCAGTTGTTGTATGGTCTCCTCATCAGATTGGACACTGTTCATCCTTGGATGCTGTGCAGAGACGATTTATTAGGACGATTGGAGTCAAGTTCGGATACAAATACATAGAGATTGACATTCAAGCAATGGAGTGTTGTCTAAATTTACCAACTCTTTCATCAAGAAGAACGCTCATTGACTTGACGTTCCTTTACAAAATTCTTAATAACACCATTAATTGTTCCGAGATACTTCAAATGATTGATTTCCACGTTCCTCGGTCGGCGAGACATTTCCAGATGTTTATCATCCATCATCTCTCGACAAACTACCTTTACCACAGCGCTATTCCAAGATTGATGATGATTGTAAATGCAGTCTCTGCAGATCTGGATTTTTTTGGGATGCCCTTGTCATCATTTAAGAGGAGGGCAGCCACTATACTGCACGAGCTTGATTAGTTTATTGTTATATAGCCAGATGTCACTGTTATAATAAAATTATTTTTGTTACTTCTATTATTGTTACATTTATACATAGTCTACTTACGTTTTCCCTTAAGAATATTATATATTTAATTGATCATTGTTGCTCTTGTTGTTTACTGTTAATTTGTTATTGTTTTAGCTGTTTTGTTGATCTGATTAGTTTATAGTTATGGTGTGGATGTAATTTTGTTGAATTTATTGATGTAAAGAGCAAATGGTAGTCATCAAGAAACCAAATATTGTAAAAAGGTGTATTGCCGTTCATTGTAATAAATAAATAAATAAATCCTGTTATCCTTTTAAATTATCCATCATCAATGACAACAACGAGAAGGATACATGTTAAATTTTCTTTTAGTGATAGATTATTGTCATTAAGTCATTGTGATAATCACAAATATAAAGACAAATAGATATAAGATAAATATAAGACAAATTTCAGTTTCATCATCATCACACGTGTCAGTAGCTCAAGAGGACTGTCAAAGTAATGATGAAATGGAGACCAGCTTCTCCTTTATATATATAAAAATTCACTTTTCTATTTCCATAGTGCGTAATTTATTTTTTGTTGTATCCACCTTGTGCTTATAGATTTTGGCCCTCTATGTCTAACGATTGTCATTTTAGTATGAAGAGAGTTCTTGTGTTTCACTGGTTTGTTGTTTTTCTTTCACATACGAAAGACACGACTCCACACGACGCGTTGGTGTTGGTTTTGCCATTTAGAAATCAGTTAATGACTTGTTAAATATTTTTGTGTTCATATTTATTTTTCAAAAGTTAAATATGTCTTTTAACAGCTATTGTGACAAGTAGATTTGTTTTAAAGTGTTTTCAACCAAGCCTGAAGCTCTGTAAGATTGTTGGGATATGCTATTGGACCGTCTAAAAGCAGAAGCAGTACTAAATTAGACAAATCTTTTGATTTAATTTTTCCTTTCCGGTTCTGCATAAGAGGCAAGTGACATATCTTTCATATTTGTCTTAAATCTTTGTTAATTTACTATATATAACTTGGTAGGTAAGAATAGTTAAAAATGTCTCTATAAATTTCCATTGGGTACTTAACTATATCATGAGACTGATCTCATGACATGATGATAGAAGAGATGTAAGGGTAGGTAGGAATATTTATTGTTGAGTTTACACATTTTGGTTAAAAGGCAATGGAATCTTTCTTCACAAAGTTGTTTTATATCTGGAGAATACATATGTATCCTATGTAACTAGGGCGGGGTTGAAGAAGTTAGTATGCTTATGCCTAGACTTGGTAGGCTAGTTATAGGTCAATCTTTCAAATGTGAACAATTTAGCTAATAAATTACCTATGAGTATAGTAGCCTAAAGTAGGAATGGACTTGGTTTACTACTAATGTAAAATTCTTGGAGGGTTCATTATGTGGGAATGTTTTCAAATATTGGTAATACCTAGCCTTATTTGTAGTTTTCTGGGAAGCTACCAAGTTAGATATGACATTGATGTAGCCTAGATAATGTTTATTTAGTAATTGTATATAAGGTAGTACTGCAGATTTTATGCTGGATGATTTTAGACACAATTTCAGTAACATTTTATCATTTTTCCTGTTAACTTAGTCACCAGGTTTAGTGCTCGAGTAGTTATAGCTTATACAGGTAGCCTATGATATATGAGTCTGGTTTAGCTGCATTTCAATAAGAGGTCGGCAACCTCGTATTGGTTGCTGCTGACATCAGCCGTTATGCCATCTTTGGATACCTTAAATAATAATGCTGCAATCAGGGGAATTTGACCCAAATAAAAGATTTTTGGGTAGGGTATGATAAGCGGACCCGGTTATTTATATAGAAGAATGTCATCATCGATACCTAATATTCGCATCTCAAATCCTAGACTATCAATCGATATAGAAGTATCTGTAGTCCGCAACAACAAGCATTTTATGTTTTAAATTAAAATGTTAATTTAATATTAACAGTGATCAAACAAATTATTATAACCAAAATTAAGAAAACTGAAGACGACCATATTTGCTCCTCTCACAGTTTCATTTGTTTCTTTCCCACAAATTTCACATAATGGGTTTTTCGGTACGAGTCCTACCTGTTGAAGCCACGAAAAACATGTCTTATCATCTTTCAAAGCAATGTTGTGTAGTTTTCTAAAATTGACTGCCATTTTTAATAATCACATGTTACTTATGTAACATTGAAATATTACCTTACGTGTATTATTTGAAAGTGATTACAACTGTTGATATAGATCATTTAAGTGAATTGTTAAAAATAATTAATTAGTATCGATTGATTATATCGATGGTTATGATTGAGTAATATCGTTTGCCAATTTCGATATAAAAAACCGGGTCCGCTTATCGTACCCTACCCGGTTTTTTGTTAATTTAGACTTTCTAAGCATATAAGTTCATATCAGCCTGACACAAAGGGCCTTCACTGCTGCCATAGCCTGCACTGATGGCGGCATATGAAAAAAAATCCCTTGAAGTAGTGCTTATTGGTAAAAAATCAAATTTTAAATGGTCTAATCAAGAATACCTCTCGCCATTACTGCTTTATAGGAATCTCAACTTGAAAAAACAAACAAATAAAATGTAATTAACTTTTACCTTGGTATTAGTTGTGATGAAAAAGTTTTAATGCTGGTTGAACATTAGCGAAGCTTATCATTCAAGTGGCCAAATATTGTAAATTGGCCTAACCATAACTTTCTACTATCTTTAGGAAAAGTAGTTCCACTTTCAATGTTCTAAAATTCATTATTTGTCATTTTCATACCGGGGTCATTCCACATCAATTCAACCAGAAAAAAAATAATTTTTTCACCAAACACCTCAGATTTTTATGAAACTTGGTACATTTGTTCTATATATAGAGATTAATAACACCACCAAATTTTAAATTTTTATCTCACATACTTTTTTAGTTATGGCACTTTAAAGTTTGGTCGTTTCTCAGTTTCCGAGCATTGGATAGTGCCCAGTAAAACGTGTATTAGGATAGAAAAAAAAATTCTCATTCACTTATTTGGCACCCAATCTTGGTGAAATTTTCAAGGTAGGTTTATATAAGTATAAGGAAGTTAAAAAAAATATATAACATAACCCTAAGCTAAGCATAAAATAATATAAAAAAAATATTTTTTGAACTTTTTACAATTTAAAAAAAACGGGAACATGGCTCAGCGTAAAATTAAATATCTCAAAAAGGGAATGAGATAATCAAGAATTTTTTCCCCCCTAAATTATCTATATGAAGTGGGCTTTTAATTTAATAAAATAAAAGTTTTTGTGTATTTTCTTCCTTCTATTAACTAAGGCCATTGCAAGTTACAATATATTAATTACAATCAAAGCGAGGTTGTACCAGTCTCAATGGCTACAGATTGTTAATGAAAATTAAATAAAATTTTTAATAATTTTTAATTTAACATTTTAATAATTATAATGTTCTATATAAACATTATAATTATTATAATATTTATATAGAAGCTTAGTTTAACACAGTACTGTACCTAAGTTCAATGTCAACATTCGTGTTTAAATAGATTAGACTACAAGAAATAAACAGGACAGATTTTCTACCTCCTAATTCTGGGCAAGTTGCAACACGAGGTTTTCATGTCATGACAGGCTGCTTTTCTAGGCAGTGTATCTGACAGTTATGAGCCAGTCTGTTACTAGTGTCCCAAGAGGTAACAGTGTTATAAGCTGTGGTGGTTATAAAGTGGTGTTTACCTTTCTTTGGATTTATGATATTGTGTTAGTGTGTGTGTCTGAGTGTTGAATTGAGTTTTAACTAAGGTGCCAATCTTTAAAAAACCTAATATTAATACAAAGATTAATGATATTCCATATACTTGTATAGATCAAATTTTTGAACTTAATTTCTGAAATTTTCGTTGTTTTATGATGCATTTGTAAAGAAGAGAAATTTAACCTGCTTTTAAATCAATTAGAAATGGACAATAAATGTAGTATAGGGATATTAAAACTGACAGAATGCCACAAATTAACTTATGTTACAAAAAAAAGGGCTAGAAAATGTTAGTGATTTGTCTGAAGAAAATCTCAACTTGATTAAAATAAGAAGTGAATTAGATGATAAGGAAATAATTAACATTTTGTTTGCATCATAAGAGTTTATTTTTGACCAAGTACGAATTCCTCCAAAAAGTCTGTTGTGATCCTTTTAAAAAAACATAAGAAACCCATTAAAAATGGCTTAAGAGTTGTAAGTATTCAGCAAAGTCAGGCCTGTATCACAAAAGGTTTAAAGGTAAAACCAGGGGAAAAGTTGTGCACCAATTGCTCTAAAAATATATTCTCTACTCCAAATGACTGTGAAGAAGAATCACATGATGATGATCTTTTTACACTGCCGACTGAAACTGAAACTCAGTTACAAAAAGAAGAGGCTATTGATTCTCTAAATTCCTCTTTAACGGATATTGGTTGTTCACCTCTTAAATTACATGCGTTGAATGAAAACTCCAAAATTGGTTATGCACAAAATAAATTAGAAAAACTGCATCAAAATGTAAAAAAGAAAATTGAAACAGTTTTAGATGTTCAGTTGCCACCAAAAATACCTAAATTAGCAAAAAACAGCTGAACAAAAAGCAGATGAAATGGACCTGCTTGTTGAGAATATAAAAAGTGAAGTAAATAAACTTTCATCAAAAAAAGAAAATACAACACTATTAACGATTCCAGCATCACTGAATTGGTCGAGAACAAAAATCAAAGATGCCTTTGAAGTGTCTGATTATTCTGCTAGACAGCACAAAAAATTGTACAAAGAAAAAGGACTTTTTGGCTGAACCTGAACCAAGAAGAGGAAAGAAACTCAGTCCTGAAGTTTGTGGAGTTGGTCCACAAAATTTTTATCAAAGCGACGAGCAATCAAGAGTTTTGCCAGGTATGAAAGATGTAGTAAGCCTGGGAAAGAAAAAATATGAGAAGAAAAGATTAATTTTAAGTAACCTCAATGAAATATTTGCAAACTTCAAAAAGGGAACATCCTGACATAAAAATAGGGTTCTCCAAGTTTTGTACTCTTCGTCCCAAATGGTGTGTTCTGGCTGGTGCTAGTGGAACACACTCTGTTTGTGTGTGTACTATTCATCAAAATGTGTTTGCTCTTAATACATGCAGCACAACTGGAAGAGAGTCACAAAAGATCTACAAAATCTTCTTTTATGTGAAAATCCAACTCAAAACTGCATGTTAAGGCGATGTGAAACATGTCCCTCAAAAGACAATCTGACAACATTCTTACAAAGCAAAGTTTGAAAACTATGAAGAAGATGATAGAATAGAATTCAAACAGTGGGTAGCTACAGACAGGACACAGATGATAACACAAACTTCAACTATTGATGAATTTGTTGACGAGTTGGCAACAAAAATAGAAAAACTGATCCCTCATTCTTAAATTGCAAAAAGCCAGTCCAGCTATTTTAAAAGCTTAAAGGATAACTGTGCGCCAAACGAAGCCATTATATCAATGGACTTTAGTGAGAATTTCTCATTTGTGATTCAAGATGAGGTGCAGTGGTTATCATTGGACCTCAGACTCCTGTACTGTTCATCCAGTAATTATTAACATGTGTGTTGACGAGGAAAAAATAGTCTCATCACATTGTGTAATCTCCGATGACTTAAATCATGATGTTGTATGGTTTATAAAATACAAGAAACCCTGTTAGAGTATGTCAAGGAAAATTATCCCCAATGTCACGGATGTTCACTATTACAGTGACGGTTGCGCCGGACAGTACAAGAACAAATACAACTTCATGAACCTTTCACTTCATGAAAAAGACTTCAAAATTAAAGGCCAATGGTCTTTCTTTGCTACAAAGCCCACGGCAAAACTGAATGTGACGGTATTGGGGGTAACTGTTAAAAGGTTGGCGAGAAAAGCAAGTCCTTCAAAGGCCTCTTCAAGATCAAATACTAACAGCAGCTACCTTTTACGAGTTTTGTAAATCAAACATATCCAAAATAAATTTCCATTTCATTTCAAAAGAATCAGCAGATGTTCGCCGACAGCTTGAAACACGTTTTGAAAACCTTAATACTCTTCCAGGTACCAGAAGTTTTTCACAACTATAGACCCTTGGACTCTTCAGGAACATTAGAAGCAAGGCGAATTAGTACTGATGAACATCCTAGCCTATTCTTTGTTTGAAGGTTATTTTTGACGATGGAAGGATTGTGAAGGAAACAGGATTTTTCCGGACATTTGCCATCGTTAAGTGAAACAAGAAAACAGTAACACTACGTTTCGAGATCTGCAATCTGATCTCTTCTTCAGGTAAAGAACTAACCTAATACATAATTACAAACTAGGTTAAAATAAACAAATCTTACTAAAGCGTTGTGGCACGCCTGAGTCAGGAATCACAACCTACATGTTGTATGTCAACTTCACTAACACTAAAGACATGCACTTAATAAAAAAACTATACAAAACACCAATCATTAAACTAAAACTACGGAATACAGGTCACAATATGTCTTCACTCGTCTACTAACCATTTACGACTGACCAGAGGGGGGTAGCCAATGGTAATCGTGACGGCCGGCTAAAACAAGATGGCGGAAATACAAGGGAAGGGGAACAGGAATGGGCCCTTTCGTTATTATTGGTTCATGCGAGATGAACTTCTTAAAACCATATTGTGACTCCGCATTGGTTTATTGCAAATATCCGATCCGTTTGATACTTTTGGTATTCTCTTTAGTTTCATTTTTTTAGAATTGGCAACCAAAGCGGCCTAATCTCGACTGATGGTTGACTGATTGGTTGGTCTGCCAATTTAATGTATGTTGCCTCAATTAATTTCCTTTTGAAGAAATGTGGTTCCCGATGTATTATGTGGGCTTCATCCCAATTCATATGATGGTCTTCGGACCAACAATGGTGTGCAATTTTTGACTTTTCTGTGAAACCCTTTCTCGTGTTTTCTTTGTGTTCTTTTATCCTTATGTTTAGTGGTCTTTTTGTCTCGCCTATGTATTCCCTATTGGCAGCTACATTTTATACTGTAAACACAGTTTTTTTGGAATCCTGTGTGCCATTTTTTGGTTTTGTTTTTTACGAGAGTTTTTGGCAGATCTCGAAACGTATGTTTACTGTTTTCTTGTTTCACTTAACGATGGCAAATGTCCGGAAAAATCCTAGCCTAACGTACAATTTAAGGAGAGGGTTGGCCTTAAATGTAAGAGAAGAAGATTTTGTACCCCTCACGCTACATTGCTTGTAAATACGACAATCTTTGGTTCTTTGGGATAATAACAAATGTTGCCAAGGAAGATGGAGACGCTACAGTAAAATTTTCTTCATCCAGCAGGACCATCCCCCTCATTTTACTGGCCAAAACGAGATGATATATGTGATGTGCCGATTCCACACATCCTTGCAGTGGTTGAGCCTCCACACACCTCGACTGGAAGAACATATCAATTCTCACCAGAGTGCATAAAATTAATTGAAAAGCTAATGGTTCATTAACTTTCAAAGCCTTAAAATAAGTACAGTGAAAGGGTGAATTATGATTTCCAAACATAAAAATGTAATTTATCCTTGTTTAACAAGCTATAACCCATTTATTGAAACCAGGGGCGAACTTCACATTGCTCGTAATTAATATAATGTCACTTTCAATGGTATCAATAAATAGAAGGAAGAAAATACACAAAACTTTTATTTTAATTAAATTAAAGCCCATTTCATATAGATAATTTAGGGGGAAAAAATTCTTGATTATCTCATTCCCTTTTTTGAGATATTTAATTTTACGCTGAGCCATGTTCCCCCGTTTTTTAAATGTAAAAAGTTCAAAAAATATTTTTTTATAATATTTTAATGCTTAGCTTAGGGTTATGTTTATATATTTTTTTAACTTCCTTATACTTATATAAACCTACCTTAAAAATTTTCACCAAGATTGGGTGCCAAATAAGTGAATGAGAATTTTTTTTTTCTATCCTAATACACGTTTTAACTGGGCACTATCCAATGCTCGGAAACTGAGAAACGACCAAACTTTAAAGTGCCATAACTAAAAAAGTATGTGAGATAAAAAATTTAAAATTTGGTGGTGTTATTAATCTCTATATATAGAACAAATGTACCAAGTTTCATAAAAATCTGAGGTGTTTGGTGAAATGACCTGGTTGAATTGACATGGAATGACCCCCTAAAAACCATATATTCTTTTGTTCAGAAGGACGATAGCGATAGATTAATAACGCAAATCTCGTTTGCAGTGTGGATAAAACTAAATTTAAAACAATAAATAGTTTAAAAACCAAACATAAGTTTAATAAATAAGCAAATTGCCGTAAACATCACTTCATAGGTATCTACTATGTAGTTACATACCACATGGTAATTTCTTAACTCATAAAAATAGCTTTCTTGATTTAAAAATAACACACGATACCATGACGAACTTATACTCTCACTCCGAAAAAACACCATGACCAATTAAATAGGATTAAATTAATTTCCTAATAGTAGCTGCCTAGAGGCTACAGAGTCTTCAAAGCTTGTATAAGCATCACAGGAGCGATGAGCTCCTGCCCAACCCTGACAATTGAAGCGGTCCTGGGATACACTCCTCTGGGGCAGGAGGTGACAAAGATAGCTGCTCTAAACGCAATGAAGCTTTTAGGAACAAAGGTAATAAATACTTACTACCTTCTCAGAAGGACACATGAAAATAACGCAGGAATGTCCTGAGGCTGAAATGCTAACCGATGTGTCAGAAGCAATGGTTAAAAAATACTTCTTTGAAAAACCATATACTGTCCCTATTGAAGAAAGGGAGCAATGAATTAAAAAGGAGGCCTACCCTACAAAAGGAGTCCTGAAGTTTTACACAGATGGTTCACGCCTTGACTCTAGGACGGGATTTGGAATATACGGACCAGGAGTTAACCTAGCAGTGCCCCTAAGAAAAATATAAGTTAGGGAGGCACAAAGGTCCTTTTAGGACTAAGTACGGAGACAATTCGTCTCCCTCAGGATAAAAAAATTCCTAATATTTTAATTGCTCACGTAATTCACAATCAAACACGTAAACGTCTGTTCGAAACTAATTAACTGTATTCGGGTTTATGCGCCATGATTGAGTAATAAATTATGCCATTGTTGAAGAGGCTGCTCAGGACGGTAGTTGGTAATTAACTAAAGTGTTCTGACCACAGAATACTCAGATAAGCTGTCTGGTGTGGATAACACTGAAAATCATAGATAACAAGAAGCACTGTTCACAAATTTACATTTACATTTGAATTATTAAAAAAGTATGGTTATTTGAGATTCCCATCCCATATATATTTTATTCAAGAGGATGAGCAGAATACTTTAATAAAGTTAAAATTTTGATTGGCTACTCTGGCTGTTAACCCCACTGATACCAAATAAAACAAGAAATATACAAATACAACAAGTTAGAAGTAGCCTAAGCTAGACCACATGTCATGTAATAGGCTTCACTGAAGCTGCATGCAAAATTATAGCTTATTTCATTCTCAAAATGTTCTGTGAATACTCTGTAGATAGACAATGATTTAGACGAAATTTTACATCCACTTTGTAGAAAAAAGAGAAATTGTGTCAGCCTACTCAGTGACAAGCTTTATTACTTCTTTTTATCCTATGAATTTAAACATCACATGTTAGAATATAATTATTGTACATATTTCTTTCCAAATCTGTTTGTTCTGTGATTTTCCCGTTGCCATCATTGTTATAAGACCTATGTAAAAATATTCACTAATGCTCAGCCCAATCCCATGAGAGATATGCACCATCATCGGCCTCATGTTACAAAATGTAAAAATGAACTCTGTCCCAATGTTCAATTTTTTGTTAGTCTATATAAATAGGTAAATACATATGTACATATTATAACAGAAAAAGTTAAAGTTATCATTTACGAGCACTCACATGATCTGAGCTTAAATTTAGGTATTATCTGAGGGATGTTTTTCTTTTCTTGAAGTATGGGGTGGCACCACTGGTAGCTAGTAGTATTTCCAATTGGTACTTTCATTAACTCAGATCATGCCTCAGATCGTCCAACTGATCCGACATCAGATTACGTTATACAATTTGGCACGTGATCTGAGGTCGGGAAAGTACCAATCGGAAATGCCCCTGACCAATCAATGTAAGCTTCGGTGGTGCATTCTCGCTCTACAGGAGAAAAAAGAAGAAACATCTTTTAGTATCTAAATGAAGATCAGATAATGTGAGCACTCGTAAAGAGTAATTTTAATATTGGTACTGTATGTTACATATTTATAATGTCATCTCACTCTTTATCACGTAATAACAAGTAGTAGATAGGGACAGAGTGGCCTCCGGATAATACCGGTGTACCAAAATTTCAAGTCAGTTTGAGTTCCAGATATTGTGAGGACAGACAGACAGACAGAAGTTTAAATAAATTTTTGTAACCACTCGAATGATAGGCTTCGCTAACGTTCAGCCAGCAATAAAACTTTTTCATCACAACTAATAACAAGGTAAAAGTTAATTACATTTTTCCCCTTTAAAAGAAGTTTTAATTCAAAATAATTATTTACACATCTTTTCTTTTCATATCATCATTAGACACTGTGCATATTTTGCTGATTTAGCTAATAAATCAGTACCTGTTAAAATTCATTATAATATCCATTTTCAAAAATGAAACGGTACCTATAATTATGTATACATTTGATTTTTACACTTTTGCTTCTTATGTAAACTATCAAATATGAACATAATTTTAATATGCTAATAACAACAGTAGATTCTAACATTTACTAAAAATAAAATTGTATCAGTATTTATAATTGAATTATTTTGTGATATAGATATTATTTATTTATTGTTTTGGTGGCCTCTTATGGAAGTGCACCCTCTGTTTGTTATATTGCCTTGTGTAATCATTGATATTAACAGGACCAGTTATATTATTTAACCTGTCATTCAATAATAGTTTATATTCATTTAATTCTTTCGCTGTTAAAGTCTGATTTTAGCAATCTATGCATAAATTGCCAGTGTTCGGTTTTCTGATCGTCGGGTACTACTTATATACTGAGCGCATCCAGTTTTCCGGTTGTTTACAAAAATAATTATAAAACATATTAAAAGTCACATTAGAAGTGAGCGTTGTGTTAAGAAGGGATTTGGGGTCCCCTTCACTGGTCTCTAAAGTTGTATAGATTTTCATAAGAAATGTATTGTTGGGAAAATATGTTATTAATTTATAGGTTTTAGTGAATATAATCTTAGGTGTTCGATGTAAACCAATTCAAAAGAGAATCAATAGTATTAAGCACTTGTACTGATTACATCTGAGACCCGAGTATTTTGTAAACATGATCAATGCGTTTAAGGGTTGGTCTTGAATCCTAAAATATTTTCTTTAAATTAATGTGTGATTTGAGAATAACTTGTACAAAATATCTTAAAAGAGCCAGAACATTTTAAAGAAAATACTCTTATGATACTATTATTTTTTGATGTCTTACTTAAAGGCAATTTTGCCTGGGATAAAAATCCATTTCATGGTTTTTTAAATTATATATTTTACTAATTGTTAATAGGAAGTAAAAAAGTAAATAGTACTACTGCACTAAACTGTAGAAATGTTTGGATTTTTAAAGGTACAGTTTAAGTAAGTGAAATTATTTTTTTAAGTTAAGGAATGTAATTGTTGTTATGTAAAGAATTAAAAAAATAACTTATAAATGTTGACTTTAAATTATTTAAGTCCTAGTAATTGGGATAACGGCACACACTAATTCAAATCACTCACTTCAAAGCGTATTTTCAAATATTTTCTATCTACAAAAGGCCAACAAACAGTGGACTTTTTTTAAACCTTTCAAAGAGCATTCAATTTTTGTACTTCTTTGATACCTCTGGTAAACATTGGCATATCTAGGGGGACCTAAAGGGGAGGGGGTTACAACTACTGGAAAATCTGAGAATTTTTTATACCTCCCAGTCAAGCTTCGGCCAAGAGCACTCCTCCAGAATAAGTTTAATTGTTATAATTCAAAAAAATTGCAAGTTTGACAGCATTCTGAGAGCATATTGTAATCTCTCCATAATTTTCATTGTTTCTTTATTTCTTCGATAAACTGTGGCTTCTGCTAAGTCAAATGAGCACAATTTGACAATTTTTGAGGTAAATAAGACTTTTGACGTTGTTGACCATGGAATGTTAGGGTTTCTTAAGATGGTGTATTTGAGTCAAGGCTGAGATATAAAATAGTTGCATGCGAATTTATTTATTTCTAATTTGGAAAGAATATTAGAAATAGCACAAGATTGTCATGATAGTCTGGGATCTCGGACCACGAGAGAGTTGCAGAGGATAGTTTCCTGGCAGATAATGTCTTAACAATCCCCTCTTTATTAATTGCATTAGTTTTGTTTTAATAACAACAATGTATTCAAAATTCCAGCTCATAGAGTAATAGAAACTAAAATCTGAGCATTTACAAAACTTTAATTCTCTATTTTTATTTTAAATAATTTTACTTTAGTCTTTTGAAATTAAAACCAAAAAAATTGGGCCTTATTTGTAGGTCAGATACATGTATTTACAATTTGCATGTGGTTTATGAGATTATTTGAATATGAGCTTAACATTTACTTGCTAATAAAGTGTTTTTGATTATTATTATTTATTTATATAATGGATATACACAAAAACATAATGTTCTCAACTTGTAAAAAATAAAAAAAGTTAAATAGGGACCTCGAGCCAAATATTATTAAGGTGACCATGATATTTCCTTACTTTGGTTGTGTACATACAGTTTTAAACTCAAATAAAAGCATCATTGCATAACTTCCTATTATGAGCAGTTATTGTATTTCTATGGTTAGGTCAACTATAAAATATGTATATAGTAATAGTTTTAAATATCTATTGACAAAATTCATAAAATATCTTACTTATTTTATTGTAACATTTGATAGGTCAAAATCTTACTTTTTTAAATTTTGACAAATTAATACTCAAGTATTGGATAATCTGAGTATTTGTTGGATTTCTATATTTAATTCAATATGTTAGGGATTTCGTTTCAAATTGGGTTTATTTCTTTCACCTTTTTTTAGGTTTTAGCTTTATATGTCTTTGTACAGCACAAAATCTGTTGTGAAAGTGTAACCAAATATATCAAAATACTGTACAGTTGTTAGTGATACGTTCACACGAGTTCAGTTCTGTTGTTTTTGACCACAGTGTGTTTAATAAAGCAAAAAATCTTTATTCATGAATAAAGTTATGTGGTAAAAGTTGTGGTTTAGTGATAGTTTTCTTCATTGTGTTACTTTTTGTACTGATACAGGTTTTTATTTCATAGGTATTTTTTAGTTTACTGTATAAATATAATATACTTGAATATATGTCTTATACAGCAAACATTTTCAACCATTTGTATGTTTTTACATGTGTTCTTTTATTTTATGAACATGTATTAAAAAGAATTGATAGCATTAGGTAATGAAAAAATAAGTTTTTTACAATATTTGTATTTAATTTTGGAAGTTTCATGTTTTTATATGAAAAATAGTACTTAATTAAAATATATGTCATCCACTAAGTTATGATTCTTATGTCTTGAAAAAAATTGTATCTTTCTTGTATTTTTCTCGAACCTAGTTAAAAAATTGACTGAAATACTCATACTAGCCATACTTCCTTGTGGAGTGGTTAAAACAATTTATAAGAGATCAGTGATATTGTATTGTTCTTTAGGAATCTATATTTGTTTATTCAGCTACATAATATTTTAACCTATATTTTTTTAATGAATCTATAATAATTCCATAAACAATAGTTGGTAATTGTTTGTGTTAATGTTTCAGGTGCAAAAATGATAGAGCTGACAGTAAAAACACTTGATTCTCGGAATCATGCTTTCTCGGTCCCTGACAATGTAAGTACATAGTTTTGTTCAGAGG
Organism: Homalodisca vitripennis; assembly: GCF_021130785.1. NCBI lineage: Eukaryota > Metazoa > Arthropoda > Insecta > Hemiptera > Cicadellidae > Homalodisca > Homalodisca vitripennis. The sequence goes on along the minus strand of NW_025778967.1, from coordinate 9,142 downwards.
AAAGTTTTTATTATTAGTCAAACTGGCATATTTGATTACTTCCTCTCAAAATTACTTACAAATCGTATTAATTAACCCTTTGAGTGCCAACGTTCTATTTTATCGGACGTCAAAAATTATCTGAAAAGTGCCAATGTCCGATTCTATCGGACGTCAAAAGTTGGCTGAAAAGTACCAACATCTGATTTTACCGGATGTTCAGGAAAACACTCACTAAAAATCGAAAACTTTATAGGTATTTTTAAACTAATATCATATTAAATTGTTCATGAAGAACTGTTCTTTTAAAAATAAATTATTATAGTACACTTCCGATCAATTGACTTTAACGAAAATCAATCTAGAAGGCACTGACATCACTGTCAATAGATTGTGACGCATATTTCTCAGTGCGTTGTTTATCTCGTACTGTGTTGTTGTTTGATGTTACGTTCTGAAGTGAAGTTGTTCTTATTTTGTTGGTAAATGTTATATTATTTTAGTCTTGAGACTAGTTGTCATCCTGTTTGTACAATTATGGATCACTCAAGGTCCCCTTTAAGTGAGAATATAATAAGGAGAGTTGTTGAAGAAGAATACCTTGACAAAAGTTTTGTGAGGGATGTAATTGTTTCTGAAGATGATAGTAGTGACAGTAGTTTATTTGGGGATGATACTGACCATGATCCAGATTATGACCCTACTGTTGACTTAGACCAAGCTGGGCCTAGTAATCAATTACCTATTAGGCCTAGGCAACAACCAGTTTTTGTACATTCTGACTCGTCAGATGAGGAGACTAGCCCTAGCTTTCAGCTGAGGCCAATGCCTATAGAGCTAGGTCTAGAAATGTCATCCCTTCATAGTTCAGATGAAGATTCGAAGATGGAACTGGATGGGCTGCCGTTGATGAGAAAAATGATCCAGGTTACAATGACAGTTTTTATTTTAATCGTAGCTCTTCAATAAAAGATTGTCCAAATAGAAACTCAGCTCCAGTTAGCTATTTCAACTTATTCTTTACACCAATTCTGTTGGATATGTTTCTAAGATATACAATCATTTATGCTGATCAGTTTTTAATTGGTAATAGGAATAATCTGCCACGAAATAGCTGGTCTAAGAAATGGAAGCCTCTAACATGAATGGAGATACAGTAATTGTCTTTCTGTTTGTAATAATAAATATGGGACTAAACCCTAAGGCAACAATATACTCTTTTTTGTCCACAACATCCAGCCAGTATATACACCTTGGTTTAGTAGAATGTTTAATAGGTTTCAGGCAATTCTGATATTTTTTCATTTGGTAGATACCTCAAACCTGCCCCGCTCAGGACAGCCAGGCTACGACTCATGTTCTAGGTTTCAACCATTAGTGGACCAAGCTAACAGGATCTCTAAATTACATTTTATACCAAGGAAAAACCTTTCAATTGATGAAAGTATGATTAGCACAAAACAACCATCACAACTTTTGCAATATTTGCAAGAGCATCGTTTTGGTGTCAAATTATGGTCAATATGCGACTCTGTGTCACATTATTGTCTGTCATTCTTTATTTATAAAGGAGCTACCAACAATGATGATGTAAATGAAATAAAAAAGGCAGGATTGGGATACTATGTTGTTGTTAAGCTTCTGAAAATGACAAATCTGTTTCACAAAGGCCACCATATTTTTGTCAACAACTTTTTCACATCACTTACATTGGCCAAATACCTCTATTCTAAATTAACATTTTTGACTGGAACGCTAAGACATAATAGAGAGGGGATTCCAAATTCAATGACCACTAAATTTAAAGTTGGATATATAAAATATTGAGAAAAGACTACGTTGATGCTAGGTTTTAGGGAAAAACAAAGTCAAAGAAAACAAGTTCTACTGTTATCCACCAAAGCCAAAGCGGGAAATGAAAGCAAGAGCATAAAACAAGGAAATTCTATACACATAACTAAAAAAACCTAAAATGGTGAGATTATATTGATTTTATGGAAGGCATAGATGGGAATGACCAATACTTTCCCAGTGGATTGATCCATTTGGATGATCGCAGAACCGTAAAAGTTTGGAAGAAAGTAACGCTTTGCCTGTATGGTTCTAAATTCTTATATTCTCTATCAGAATAATACAGACAAGCCTTTAAACAGATTACATTATACCATATCAGTTGTAGAGGACTTGGCAAAGGATTAGCTTACATTGCAAGAAAACCGGCCGAATGTTTGAGATTTTACGAACATTACTCCAATGCGCATTAGCAGGGTTGGTGCTGGTGGAGCTACAGGTATTATTTATGGTCTCATTTTACAAATTCCTGATAACAGAGAAAACAAATTCCTGATAACAGAGAAAAAATTGCTGCATCTGTAGCAGAGAGAGCACACAGGCTGGTGGCAGGCAAAAAAAATCATCATCTATGTGTGTAAAGTGTAAGAAAACATTGGTTAGGCCGAGTTGTAAATATTTCATTTGGATTTTTGTGTGTATATATGTACTTTCAAAAGAGTTTTCATCAAGCTTAAGTGTGCTTGTATAGTTTATTTTACAAACTTTAACCCTTTGAACGCCGATATAAATTTAGTATTTTTTAGATTACGCTCATTTAAGGTGAAAAAATGAAATGAAAATTCCTTAAAGCTATTTTTTTTATTCATTCGTAATGACTAATAACACACACACAAAAATAAATTTTACGATAATGTAATACTTGCATTAAAATAATCACATTTTTTCATAATAATGGAATATTTCAATAAAAATCAAATTCAGGTTACAAATACATGTGATAAAAAATATGAAAACTATGTACTCGTCTCTCTCAGTATAATTGTTTAAAAGAGTATCACTAATATCATCTTCATGCACATCATTATAAGCACTAGAAAACGTACCATTCAAAACTTTAGCAACAAAATCGTCATAATCAGAATTGTCTGGGTGATGAGCCATAATTAAGAGTTCATATTAAGAGTACATTAATTTTAGTTAGGATGGCTGTTTTGGGAATAATTGAAGGTTTTGTACTTTGTTTGTGCTATATCATGTCCTGTAGCTGTCATGTAAAATTGAAAAATAAATAAATAATTACACAACAGAAAAGAAACAATAAAAACTTGATTATAACACCTAAAACATGGTAACAATAACTTTTTATAACTGTTTGTATAAGGAATGACATCGCAAGAACACTTCCCAAAGGCACAATGCATGCTCCAGTTACAGTTGGTAATGGTGGATAGTATTGTCATCGGCGTACAGACGGGAGTGGGAGAACAGCTGCCAGCAACAAAACAATTTATTATTTACCTACTGCGGCCAGCTGACAGCTGCAACTGGATTATTTGGTCAACCCAGTACATTACTTAGTATTGTGGCTTATATATTGAGCTTATAAACTTCAAATCAGTAATAAAATATATTTTTATCGATCAGCGGATTATTTCGTCTTTGGCGTTATAAGACCTAACAACATCGTGGATTATTCCGTCTACGCCGTTCTAAGGGTTAAATCATGAAACTCACATATAAACATTTTTGGTTGACATGGCTACCGGAAACAATGTGACGTTAGTTACTTAAAATTTTTATAACTCACTCATTATCGAAGATAATGATATGGATTTTTCAAGATTTATAGACAATTGAATACTCTTTCCAGTGATATGGACAAATAAAAGGATATGAATTTCTTTTGGTAGTGATAATTTGGTTGAAAAATGAAATTTATAAATAAATTCTGGAATTTTTTAGGTAAGTCCATTTTTGGTATTGCAAAATTTAATTTTATAGTAACTTTGTTATTTTATGATAATTAGACAGAGTTTCCAGAAAAAAAAACAAAAAAATATGTTGATAGCTTATTAAATAATCAAATTGTGAATTTTTTACTGAAACCTTGCAAAATGCCGTCAAAAAGGCTGGCATTTTTACACCCACTAGAAACATATCTGGCACTTTTCAGTACACCCACTCAATGAATACTTGGCACTCAAAGCCTAAGCTCAAAGCTCAGAGATATTGAGCTTCAAACATTTGAAAATTTGAAAACTTATTTAAAACCCTATGCAAGTCCACAGCTTGAAACTTTCAGAATTTGGCGTACTCACCTATATCTATCAGATAAAAAATAACAAACATATAGTCATTTTCCTTCTTCTATAAAAATATGTTTGAAAATCCATTTTTGTAATCTTGTTGCGTTATACTTTGTACAGGTATTTAAATTTATATATTTAGTTTTAGGTGTATACTTAGGTCCTTATTAATTTTCAGATCTTTCTGAAGAGATTGGTGTTTACTTTAATGTTCTAGGATGAATAGAAGCTGAGATATTTAGTTTAGCAGAGATCTCTGTAATCCTTGTAAATAAGCATTCAAACAATGGAAAATGGCCGCCATCGGCTGAAAAAATTTTCAAAATTAAAATAATTGTATTTTCATACCTCCAATGAATTGTACTTTCAAGAATACAAATATTAAAAAGAAAAAATCTTGAAGCAACCAAATAATTTATTTCTGGACAACTTGTTATGGATTGACCCAAAATAAGAATAGACCTATGTTCATCCTAGGGATCCTAGGAATAAATGTCCATGTAAAATTTCAGTACAATCCGTTGGATAATTTATACGTGAAAGCAAAACAAACAAACAAACAAACACAGGCATTTTCACATTCATGATATTGTTAGAATCTGCAAAAATGTTTATATAAAAAAAAAATAAAATAAAAAAAATTGTAACACACTGCAACTAAATTATTAAAAAGACTTCACAAAGTTGCAAACTTGGTTCAAGTAGAGTGCCTACAGTGCATTTTTCATACTCCAATCATTGTTAATGAACTAATTCTTTATTTTTCTTTCATGTCGCTCATAAAGTTCTCACCATTAAGTGGAAACACTTGGCAGTGAATTTCTCCTGTATTAACTAGTGTTTTTGTTCACTGAATACACAAAATGTATTCTTTAAATTCTTTTGTCCAAATGGTATAGGCAGTTGTAGTAAATAGTACTGTCCCAATTTGTTTTATACTCAATAAAAGTGACACAACTCGAAATGGTTTGCCTTTATTGTCATTTAAGAAAGAAATACACTCTTCATTCCTTTAAGGAATATTTTCATATAAAGAAGCATAAAGTAAGAATTACTAGTGATAACACATTTTGTGCAAAGATGAGATGTTCTATGAGACTAAGCATAGATAGCATCAGATTCTCCAGCTTCTTTAAGTAGTAGACACAATCTAAGATTATTAGAGCCCCCATAATTTTACATTAATATTTAGTCTGTTATTTTGAAAAGAAATTGTGATTGACATCTTGTGTTGGTATTCAAATGTGTTGTAGTACACTGTGAGGCAGTTTAAAGAACACATAGCGGATTCAGTTAGTATATCTGCTGACTCACAGCGCCTTATCTACTGTGGCAGAGTTCTTCAAGATGACAAGAGTTTAACTGAATATGGTAAGATTGATCATAAATCTATATTGCTTATTCACTGTTATATTATGATTACAATTTTCAAAATTCATTAATGAAATTATGATTTAAAATTATTGACTGAGCATTAGCGAAGCCTATCACTGAGGGGCTAGAAAAATTTCATTTCTGTCTGTCTGTCTACACGATATTTCAAAAACGATTTGACCTGTAGACGTGGAATTGTTCATGAAACTCCATTTATGTATGAAAAACACTGAGCTCAATGATGGTATGTTACTCCATCGTACTTGGCTGAACATGAGTTAATACTTTTACATTAGACTTAATATGAGTAACCGTCATAGCAACGAGAAAATAGTAGAATACATTTTAAACAAACTCAGTACACTAATAAGAGATTTTAACATGTGACATATTAATATGTAGTCTAACTATCCTAACACATACAACATAATTTTAGAGTGATTTAGTGTGTGGTATGTTAAAAATGTGAATGTATCATGTGGTAAGATATTTCGAGAGAGGACAAGAATGAACAACCTGGTATATGGTTGAGCGTCGTTGAATTCAATTACTAAACTCTTACCACATAGGCTCAGGCAACCATCTGATAATGTTGTGAACTAAGAATATAGGTACTAAAAGTTAGAATCTCACGAAAAATGTTTTTTTAATTTTTTGCTCCAGATGTGAATGGAAAGGTGATTCACTTGGTACAGCGAGCTCCGCCAGTCAATAATGGCAGTGGGCCGGACCGTGGGTCCACCAGTGCACGGACTAATTCAAGCCCACCTGGAGCAAGACGTGGCACCTCACTTCTTCATCGTGGTACCTTTATTGGATCCACAGGCAACACTGGCAATGCCATGTACCTGGGAGCGATGGCCTTCCCTGCCGAGATCATGGAAGCGCATGGTAAACTCAATGTTTAATAAAAACTGATTTAACCATGAGCATTGCTAGCATTACACCACCAAACACATTAAATTATATTTATATCACACTGTTTTTCAGATTGCCTTAACCCTTTCCATCCCAGACACTTTTTTTTAATTTGTTCCAAAAATCTTAAGTATTTTTACTAATGACATACCCAAAAATCCCAGGCTCTTTTAGTTCATTTTGTCGTATTTTACTAGAAAACCCATAAAAAATTTATTTATGAAGCAATTTTAGTAGTTTAAGTGTTATTAGCTTCCTAAATATATTATATATACTATAAAATAAAATATAAAACGACATGCAAATATTTACAATAACCTTTTTTTAATAATATGTACTTACTAAAAAATATTTTGAGGATTTTTTTACTTTGTTGCGTTGTGGATGGGCATAAAAAATTATTTAACCAAGATTGATAACACTTTACAAAACCACATTTAACAGTCTTCAAAAAAATCCATACTTCACACTGATATGTTGAGAAATAAAAAAGTTCTGGATTTTTTTAAAATCACTGTAGTTCGGAGTTTTCCCCAGTTATAACAACAATATGGCATATCATGTTCCACTTCTACATAACATATAGTTCTAACCAAATATATTGAATGTCAATAGGCAAACAATGAATTATTTCATATTTTTAACTAAAAAAAAAACTCCTAATCCTAACAAAATAAAAACTAAAAATTACCATCCGAGTCAATAAAATTTTGTTTTTGTTTACAAACATCTATGGAAAGGATAACATTTAGTGTGCAGGCCCTTTTTGCAGTTAACACAAATAAAAGTAAACTTGTTTCTTTTCCTTCCAGTTCTTGTACTTTTTGCACTGCACACACAGCAGTTTTTTTTCTTTATTTTCTGGTTTTTTTCTTTTTTTTTTTAAAAAATTTTTTAATTTTTTTTTTATTTTTTTTTTTTTATTTAATTTATTTTTCATTAAACCAATTTTTTTTTTAAATTTTTGTTATTTTTTTTTTTTTTTTTAAAAAATTTTTTTTCTTAAAATTTTAAATGTGTTTTTTTTAAAATTTTTTTTTTTTTTTTTTTTTTTTTTTATTTTTTTTTTTTTTTTTTTTTTTTTCCCCCCCATAAAAAAAAATATTTTCCCCTTTTTTTTTTTTTTTTTAATATTATTTATTTAACCCCCTTTTCAACCAATGGAATGAAAAACCCCCCAAATCAGCTGATAAAAAATTTCCCGTGTGCCCCCAAAAAGGAGAAAGAAGTTAATTGTAATAATAAAAATTATAGGGAAAAAAATCGTGTTTTTTAAGGGGGGGGGGGGGGGGGGGGGGGGGGGCAAATTTATATAAAATTTAAAAAAATTCCGAGTTAATAAAAAAAATTTTCTTCTCCCAAAAATTTTTTATGTTTTTCCTCCGGGGAAAAAGGGGGGGGAAAATTTTTGCAGTTTTTCAAACCCCCCGGCCAAAAAAGGGTTAAAGTAAACAACTTTTTACTAAATAACTTTTAAAATTTAAAATACGAAACTTGGAATAAACCAATAAAACAAAATGAATTTCATTAAGAATTTTGGGGTGTTAAGGAGAAAAGAAATAAAATTGGGGCAAAATTTTAAAACAAACCTTTCTAAAATAAATCAAGAATAACTAATGAGGCTTTTTTACTTTTTAATTTTGATAAAAAATTTTATTTTCTCTTTTAAATTGTTTTTTTTGTTTTTTTAACGGGCCCCAATACGGCGGGCAAAAAACAAACCATGTTAGGGGGGGTTTTTTATTTGGGCTTTTTTTTTGTTTTTTATTTTATTGACATTTTTTTAAAATTGTTTAAAATTGATCCCGGTTTTTTTTTTTTGCTTTCCTTTTTTTTCTTTTTTTTTCTTAATTTTTTAAATTTTGAATTTTTTTTTCTGATGAATTTTTTTTTTTCAATTTTTAAAACTTTTTTAAACCCTTATATTTTTAAATTTTTTTGGTCTATTTTTAAAATTTTTGATTTTTAAAAATTTTATATTAAAATTTTTTTACTTTTATTGCAGGGAACCATGAAAACCCCGCCACTTTTGTCCCGAGTACTGGGGTGGTCGGATGTTTGGTGGGCCAACCTCATAAATCTTGAAACCCCCCCCAAAACCGGACCTTCCCCCAAGAAGGGTGAGTGTTCATTAATCATATATAAATTTTTTTAGAGGATGTTAAGACCAAAAAGCAAGATAAAAATGGTTTTAAATTTGACAAATTAGAAATTAAAGTTTAAAATTGAATTAAAAAATTTAAATTAAAATGGAAGGAAGAGGAAAAAATAGTTTGCTGACACCCTTTTAACCTCAAGCTTCCTTTAAAATTTGGGCGTTGAGTAATTAAAAAAATCCCTACCAACCCAAAATGAATAAATTTTCAACTAAAAGATGGGGAAAAAATTAAAAAATAAAATCACGTTGTTTTTAAAACCACTTATTTTGTTGTACTTTGGGGATTACTGCACAAAGACTAATTTTTAACAAAAAAAAAAGGGGGTCCCGGGAACACTTACTTGGGTTTGTAGACCCCTTTTGAAATTTTTATTTTAAAGAATATCCATAAAATTTGTTAAATTCCACAAATAAAAAATTCCCCCTGAGTTTTAAAACAATATCAAAATTATTTATTTATATTTATAAAAAGTTTATAAACCGATTGAGGGGAAAGTATGAGATTAAAATTTTTCTCTCTTATTCCCCAATATTAACTTCTTACAATTTTTAATTTTTAAAAGATAAAAAAAATTTTTAAAATTTAAAAAAAACTAATATTTTAGGGGCTTGG